>NT_176515.1:1705311-1737051 GCF_000188095.3 Bombus impatiens
CGGCACGGTCCAAGAATCGCCAAATAGCCGGTCATTGTGCTTCGCTAAAGAGTAAAAGAGACCAACCAATCGACCGACCAACCCACGAACGTCCAACCGGTCGACTCCTCCTCCTTTTAACCTCTCCCTCTTTCCCCCTTCAACCTTTGCCGGGTATCTGTTGTACGGCACTTCGTAGTCAACCTTTGATTTTCGAGTTTCGAGCGGCCAAATTTCTTCACATGCCACGCCGAATCGATCTCCTTCGTGTGCCTTTTCATTCCGTCTCCGGCGTTCTTCCCCTCTTTCTCCTCCCTTTCTTCTCCCTTTCTTCTCCCTAATCCTTCTTTATTCTTCTCTTCCACATTTTGCTGGCACGTTCCTCTATTTGCAGCGTTTCGTCCTGTTTTCCTATGTCTCTACCAAACCTCTTTTCCACGATCCTCCAGTCACCCCTTTCTCGAACGGCGTTGGCCAACCTGCACGTCTCATTCCTTTGTCCCGGCCACGAGGTGGTAGTTACAGCAAGGTTTTATAGCTGATCGTATATCGAGTAGTTGAACGTGTACGCTTTCGTTTCCAGAATTGATTTCTTTGATTTACTACCAACCCGTCGCAATTTCATCGCTAGAAATCTACACTCGATCGCTTTACGCTGATCATTCTATTTTTCATATCTCAACGCGAAGTCAACAACATTGAAGATTAGCAAGAAGAATAATAACATTTCGAATGGAATTAAGCAAACGCGGCAGCGAAGCAAAGAAACTGTCGAAGAAAATGAGTTTCGCTGCAACTTGTAATATAAGGGAGTAATATAAATATAAGTAATATAGGGATAGACAGCCATTATGAAAAGTAAATAGAACCGTTTCAAGGGCCTATTATTATCGCTAATGACAGATGAAACATGCCATGTATGTATATATATACATACATACATACACACGTACATATTGTATAGATATATAATCAGGAAACTTTGCAAACGATGATTTGATAACAATAAATATGTAAAACGTATGTTAAAATTGTTTTATCCAAAGGAAATAATCGTTTGACGATCATACAATATTTAGAAATAATTGGTTACAATCTCCTACACCTGGAATTACACGAAAATTAGAAATAGATGAAATATGAAAGTAACAAAGAATCGATTCGCATGGATGAACAAACGCGTGATAACAATAACGCTAGTTATATAGAAAATGACGATGCAGTAGTATTAATGATTAAATTATTTATTCTGTTACTTCTATCAAGTGCTCGAGGATTTTCAAGGTTTTCAAATATTTCTTAAAGAATTTTCGAAGAATTCTCAATTTCTATAATAATCGTCGTTTTTTACACGTCTGCAACGTTATATGGAAATTATTTTGATTAAATATCCAATTTTCTGAAGATTTTCTGCAGATTTTCCGAGGCTACGTGCAGTTAAAGTTTTAAACAACATTTCGTATAACGTGCTAACTTGGAAAAACTTTTTCGAAGGAATTTTCAAAAATTAATTATTTTACTCAATGAAATATCGGGAGAAGACGCGGTAGATACGAAACAATATGTACATATAACGGTACATGCAACGATTAACCGCAGTGGTGGGTCACGGATTTTACACATGTAATCATAAACAGTCTCAAATTATTAGATCGACTCGACGATTTTTTTTTTTTTTTTTTTTTGGTTGCAAACATAACCCTGATCTTACGTATGGAGTGGTTTTCCTCGTACTTTCTTTTTCTTATGGAGTAGTAGTTCCCTTTGAAACATCGAATCTACGGAATTTGTTTCTAAGGAGTGATACACTCATTAGCGTATTAATTCAATATTCGAATTAAATCAAGACAGCGAAAGGATGGGTTTTTAGACATTCGCAGCAACCACAGAAACGAGTAGGACGCGCGACGCTAACCGCAGCGTAGGAAGATGTTAACGGCTGTGTAGGATACGATAGACAGCGATAGACTTTTGTTTAGTCTAGAAGCGATTTTCAAATGTTGTGCCCGCGTTTAACGAAGAAGAGGAAAGCTACGAGTCGGTTGTAGTCATTGACGCGCGCTTCTTTTATGCAACGAAACAACGTGCTCGCTGCAACAGTGAGCGACAAAGAAATTACAGCGCAAAACAAAAATTGTTTCAGCGTGTCGCAGTACGGTAAAACGTGCTGAGTAGTCACTGCTGATTCGTGGTTAACTTACCAGATCTTACTGTCGCGAATATATCCTGCTACGTGTATACGTGTATCTTAGGTCTTAGGGAAATCTTGTACAAATAACGTACCATACCTTTCGGCTCCAAGGACTCATCTCTTTAGACTTGGGTTTCAGATTTAGTTAACAACAACGTAGACTTATCGTTAACCGAGAAGGTTATGCTGTTTTATGCTTATAGCGTCAAACAGTAGCAAAGTAATCGAGATATATGTGGGTATTAAGGAGAAACCTCGGTACGATTGTCCAATAAGGTGGCAATCCTTGTTCTAAATCGCCAGTTACATAGCTTCTGACAATACTCTCGTTCGCTTTAACTAGACTCTAATACGTTGCTCAGCTACCATTCATCGTTACTTGCTTGTCAGCAAGTAAATTTCGAATTTCACAAAAAACGCTCTACTTCGTAAAACGATTTAATCGTTGCGTTTAATAATATACATTATACATACATACATACATACATACATATTAGGTTGTCCGGAAAGTGTCTTTCTTTCGTAAACGTGTTTTTTACAACAATGCACGTTCATACAAACATGAAATCAAGCCTGTGAAATGTCGCGGTGTTTATCTCAACAAACAAAATGAATCACAGAACAAAATGAATCGTATGTAATTCAACAAATAGAATAATAGAATCAAACAAATCTAAACAAATAGAATAATATAAAACGAAAGGAACTTTTCGGACAACTTAATACATACATACATACATATGTTTCACGTTACATGTATTGATAGCACATAAGCGTATATAAGTGAAACACATTTTTCAACTATACTTTATACACACATACTGTGCACATTATGATCTCGTCGCGTTTATGTACACTATTAAAGTACTACCTATGTGGTTAATTATAAAAAAAGGGAATTGAGAAACAGGGTTATATTGATCGTATCGTGTACATATTTAGCTATACATGCACAGTATACGTGTATAATAAGCTTGTGTAATGTGGAATTAAACGGCCTTTTTAAAATATGCCAACAAATACATATATATAGTAATTAAGATTTCGACAGATATCTTCTTTATTCAAGAAACTTTTAATTATTTTTATCTTTTTCAGCGGAATTATATCACTAGTTGCTTTCGATATTGCGATACGCATGTATAAAGGATCAGAAAACAAAACTACCAAACTGTGACAAATCGTACTAATAGCGAAAAGTCATACTGCTTGTGATATGGTTGTGATATTGATTATTAAGTATCCGAAATATTATTGTTTAACAGAAACGTTGATTATTCGAGAGATAGATCATTACAGATTATGTACATATGTACGTCACGATCAGTTTCACATATTTATACTACAATGTGAAATATGGAACACCTATGGTTCAAACGCACCGAGTACAGTTTTTTCGTAACTGTTCGCAGTTTTTCTGCGAATTTGTATTTCAAAGTCGAATTGTTACTTTCGATTCCAGTCTACCCTAGCGCGATACGGCGCAGCGCCGCGGCACGACCCGCGACATGTCATGCGGCACAATGGGCTTGACAGGATGTGACAAGCCGACCTGTCACACGGCAGCCAAAATGTTAAATCTTTATCTGCAAGAAAAAAAATACATTTTTAATAATGTTTATTCGCTTTATTTTCAACGCCTAAAATTAACATTTACATTATTATTATTATTATTATTAAAAGTTCTTTTCTAACGATTGAAAATTCGTATAATGCTAGTGATTCATCGGAACGAAGGTATTCTGTACGCAACCATTAATAATAACGATATCGTAATTATTGTTTTATGGGATCAATTCTTTTCATCACGTCTCGTAGTTTGTAATCTATCTTGAATAGGATGCGTTATTGTCCTACCCGGAAGCAACAAAATGTGGCGGATGGAAAGAGAGTTGTGCGTTTCGTCCCGAGACTACCGGTGGACTCGTCAGTAAGGCTATGCCCGGTAGTCCCTGCCTTAGACGTAGAGGGAATCTCGCTAGGTGCGGTATTTGTATCAATCGCTCGTATATTCGACCGCTAGCGAGTTAGACAGACTCGTTGTCGTCGTAGCCCTCTAGTGTTGGTGGTTGGTACCAGTGGATCGCCCGGGAGGTGTTGCGCCGCGTTGATGCCTCGACCTGTCTGCGTCCTATTGATACCGATTCGCCACAAAAATATTGAATAATTTAATCAACACACTTTGTCACGCATATGTATATTCGCGGGAATTGAAATAATTCAATTATTAACGGGAGTATCAAACTTTTATAACAAGGTACGCTAATGTTTGAAAAATATCAGCATTCGTTGCGTAAAATTCTGTCAATGCGATTGCCAAAACAGAGTAGTGAAATAGAGAAAGAAAGCAGTAGATCAAGCTTGAAAAAAGAAGAGGGCAGAGAATGCGAGGGTTGGGCAAGTTGCGGCTGGTGGTACGCTATTGGTTGCACGGTCATCGCCGCGATTGTAAATCAATTAGTTCGCATTGTAAATAAATCACCATTTTACAACTCTACCATGCCGCACCATACGACATTCGTATGAAATTTATTGTCCATTTTCACCAGAGTCACTTCGATTTTAGCGCTCTGGCACAGTATTGCAATTATACAAAATTGTTGTAACATGCAATTATACCAATAATTCTTTCTACACGATGCTGAGGTATTATTTCCGCCTACGTTCCCTGGAATAGGTGAAATAAAGATAAATTTCGTAATTTAGAACTACTCCTGTCCGTTTATTAGGTTAATTCTGAAGTTTGTTAGCGTTACAAAATTTAACAATTTTCATGATATCTTTTTACCGAGTTACTTTTCCATCGTACACAACAATTTTTTATACAGTTTAAATTAAATATTCCTTGATTTTCTCTTGCCCACAATGCGTGGTTTTGTGTGAGATAAAACCAAGATTTTTTAAGATATCTAAGACTTTAAAAGATAGTTATGTACTAATAACGTTAGACATACGGAGGCCACAACTCGAGTTCGCCACAAAAATATTGAATAATTTAATCAACACACTTTGTCACGCATATGTATATTCGCGGGAATTGAAATAATTCAATTATTAACGGGAGTATCAAACTTTTATAACAAGGTACGCTAATGTTTGAAAAATATCAGCATTCGTTGCGTAAAATTCTGTCAATGCGATTGCCAAAACAGAGTAGTGAAATAGAGAAAGAAAGCAGTAGATCAAGCTTGAAAAAAGAAGAGGGCAGAGAATGCGAGGGTTGGGCAAGTTGCGGCTGGTGGTACGCTATTGGTTGCACGGTCATCGCCGCGATTGTAAATCAATTAGTTCGCATTGTAAATAAATCACCATTTTACAACTCTACCATGCCGCACCATACGACATTCGTATGAAATTTATTGTCCATTTTCACCAGAGTCACTTCGATTTTAGCGCTCTGGCACAGTATTGCAATTATACAAAATTGTTGTAACATGCAATTATACCAATAATTCTTTCTACACGATGCTGAGGTATTATTTCCGCCTACGTTCCCTGGAATAGGTGAAATAAAGATAAATTTCGTAATTTAGAACTACTCCTGTCCGTTTATTAGGTTAATTCTGAAGTTTGTTAGCGTTACAAAATTTAACAATTTTCATGATATCTTTTTACCGAGTTACTTTTCCATCGTACACAACAATTTTTTATACAGTTTAAATTAAATATTCCTTGATTTTCTCTTGCCCACAATGCGTGGTTTTGTGTGAGATAAAACCAAGATTTTTTAAGATATCTAAGACTTTAAAAGATAGTTATGTACTAATAACGTTAGACATACGGAGGCCACAACTCGAGTAAGCGCACGGTGGTTCCAGCGAATGTTGTGTATGATTCTGCAGAACGTTGAAGCAATTCCATCGCGAGTTCCACTCGATCTTGTGTGGTTTCTCAAACGCCTTTCGAATGTGGTATCCGAAAATATATGATTTTCTGAGAGTGCAAGGAAATTCGAATCGATATGTTTCTATGGTATCGGAGGGGAAAGGGTAAGCGATATCTGGACAAAAGTATTCGGACCTACTTCCGAAACAGCAACAAACAGTATAGATGCACTACCGGTACATAAATGCAATCAACGGTTGTCGATGGTCACCTGCCCTATCTGCTGATTCGTTATTCGATACTTGCCGTCAGCAACGACCGTTAATTAAATAATCTTTCGAAAATCTTCCGATAGACTTTATAAAGTTCAGCGAATTCGCGAAGCAACAACTCATCATACGCCGGCACAATTGTCCTTAAAGCCACGAATGTATGGTAGCCGTTGTACACTTTTGTAACACGTTTATTCCTAAGAATTTGCGATATTTTCTTTTTAATTCCCTTGTTTAATTGAACATTTTCAATAATTACTCTGCATTTGTGAGAAGATAGCCAAGCGAAAGAATGCGAAGATCCGACTGGTATAACAAATAGGCCCGCATTTTCTCACATAATCGCAAATCATAAAAAAATTACATTTTCTATACTGATTGGGTTCATCACAGCGTCGATTATTGTCAAATCACTTTGTTTGTCTCCTTAAACGCTTGAATTTTCGAACAGTTTGGATTCAATAAATAAATCCTTCTACAGTTTTACGATCACAATTTACGTTTACAGTTTTAAGAAATCAATCGAGTTATGTTTCCATAAGAGAAAGAAGATCTATTTGCTATGGATACGTTGCTTGTACAATGTACATACGACGATTAATTATTGGAGACGCGAGAAGTTTAACTTTTCCGACACGTATACACGGGAACAATATAATTACACTGTCTGAAAATTAAAGGAAATTCCAGGTTGTTTCGCAGTCGGCTGATGTGCGCCAGGTAATTGTGTGTACTGTTAATTGCCACCGGCTGATGGAACAATGCTGTTATAAACTGCCCGCCTTTGGGATACACTGCAGAAATTTCGAGAAAGCCACGTCGCAGTCATCGGTCACCGACGAACGTGAAATTTGGAAAAACCTATCAGACACCTCTCATCTCTCATTTTCTATACAATCGTATTACTTGATTTAGACTTACTTGACAAACCTAATATCTTCGCACGTGAGAATCGCTATGGACCTCTATTTGGGCTTCCCCTCATTCGATCCTCGCGAGGCATAGTTCATCTTTCGGCTTTCAACGCCGATATACTACGTCTCTACCTCGCAATGAGAACGCGGATATACCGGTGTCTCCCACGGTGGGCGCCAAGACCGGCTTTCACTTTCATTTCGCATTTATGTTTACGCATCCCAATGACTCGCGCAATTAACTTAATCGTCTATTTATTTAAAAAAAAAAACTCGTTAACCACTTTAACCCCTATTTCGTGGTTTATAACATTTGAATAGACAATTTTTATAAGCCTTATACAATAGCTTCCTTACATTTATTAACATACACGTATGCTGGCAAGGTTTCAGCGGAAATGTAACTGCCAGAACATTAAGTACGCTAATAACTGATAAAATAACTGATAACGCCAATAATTTTGAAAAAATTACCCAACGATGGATATATATGTATGTATCTGTATTTATACTTTACATATATAACAGTAATATATAACCGAAACAGCAATAATACCGCATTGATATTTTGAAATTTTAGGCAAATAATATCAAACGTAAGAGACATTTTTGCGGGAAATAGTAAAATAATTTATACATGGAATCTACAAGCATTGATCTACGACTAATGGTCTATGGAATTTCTCTGATTGCTTGATAATGAAAAAAACTCGATGTTGTCGATAAATTCTAAATTGGTTTCAAATAGGTTTGGTATTGTAAAACTGTCTGTCGTATCAATTGATTTGACTGTACGAATCCGAACATGATATTAGACATGTTCGATGTAAAGTAAATCATGGCAGGTCCGCCTAAACGACGAACCAGCCGTTTTGCGTGGACGCATGTAGGTGGCAACGGGTGGACAGAGGGCATAGACGCGACGCTCCTACCCGTACAGTGCTGGCGTTAATGCTAATGCTAATGCTGATGCTAATGTCGATGTTAATGGCGTTGACGGTGTCCTTTGCCGATCTGTACTAGCGAATAGACCTACCAACAGACACATACTACCTCCAGTCACTCAATTGATTATCATCGACTTATATCATTCTCGCAGGTAGTTCGATCCAGCCCAAACGATCGATCGTTTTTATCGATCATTTCTCAATTAACATTTTGTACTTACCATTATGTGTCTTTCTTAACACATGAAAATAAATTTTGCGTCGTGTTAATCACATTCTACGCGAACGTATCGATAGAAATTACAACTGAATCGCAATACGAAATCAATTTGTTAAGAGAAAAAATGTGCCGATGAACATTTTTAGCAAATAATTCAAATTACATCGAATAATGCTAATAGTAATAATAATAATAGCGAATAATACTAATACTATACCTATTACAAACTAATTACAAGAGAATAATAATTAGTTACGATAAAGATTAACATAGCATTTTGAATCAAGAACTGCTGTGTTGAGTGCTAGTAACTCAGTTCAAATAGTCATTTATATAAAACACAGTTACCAAAGAGCCCAAAACCGAGTTAACAAAGCGTTATCAAAGAGATAGCCGTGAATATATCTATTTGAAAATAAATAAATAAGCTTGAGTAACTGATTTTAAGCAAATTGTAAATTTGAGTTGTAAAAATCAATTGAATTGTAAAAATGATTTGAGTCGATACTGAATGGGCAATGAGTTCCTAAGATTGAAATGATATCATTGATGAATAATCATGTAATGTAGTTCTTGTATCGCACGTAAGATCATCAATGTTCAATGGACAGAGCTATCCAGTTGTGTAAGTTTTAACGACTATCTAGCATAAAACTTTTAACGACTGGAGAAACGCTCAATTTCGATTTCTGGGACCGAGTGTAGTGAATATTGAGAATGATAAGCGGAGAATTACGATTGGTTAATTTCTATTAATTGGAATTAATTGGAATTAATTAATTGGAATTAATTAATAATATATCAAGTTATGTACTAATCTTTTCACAGTTTTCCGTCTAAAAATAGGATTTTTAATTTGCTTTCGCAATTTAGTTCAAAAATTTCATTTCTCTCCTTACACACTACAGACATTTTTTTAGAAGGAAAAAGACAGCCCCTAAGATCGATTCAATTCTTAAGTCGAAATTACGTCATCGTCGTTGACGACCTAGACGTCAATTACTGCTACTACCTTTACTACCGTATTGCATTTGCATAAACAGCCACGACTCAATCTCTATGCTAATCGACTTGTTCGAGTCCGAAAAGTACTTGCGTTAGATGCGCGTGTCTGAATTCCTGCATGCATATATGTATGTATGTATATACGTAATTTACAGATATTTTCAGTTTGCTTTTCACAATATCCGAAATGTATTTTGAAATTACAAGCACTCCACTTTACGTTTCACTTTATTAACACAACTTATTTTATTTTTTATTTATTTATTTCTTACCGCAATCGATCGAAACCACAAACAATTTACCGTCACTGACATCATTCGTATATCATACAATACAACAGATCATGTACACAACTCATTTGCTTATGTACAGAATCGCCGAAACGATTTTCCTTAGTTATTACACATACATATGTTTGTCATATTTATCGCGAACTGCTAAGAAAGTTATTCAGTTTCAAAATAAATACTTTATATCTTTTAGCTTTTCACAAATCTATTTCTTCTAATCGTGTTTTCTCTGTTTGAATTTTCCAAAACGTCTCCTTTCAATTTACTATGTTTCATTATTTCATTTAGACATTAGATCTCATAAAGTTTATTTAAAAGCGCACGAGTTAAGATAATATATTTAATAAATAAATTATAGGATCCAATTTACAATTCTAATCACGAAACTAATTTAAAAAATGGCTTAGAAATTATAAATACATATTTATTTTCTTTGTTTTGTCATTTTAAACGAAATCTACGTAATATCAATCACTTGCTCCTCAAGTTTTATTATTGTCCATTATTTTCAATCGTCAAATGCCAATTAATATATTTTATAATTGATATTTTATAATATATATATATCGTTTATTAAACAAATGCCCGAACAAATTAACATTTACTAATGGCAAAAGTGATTTACAACATGTTTTTCGATTAATGCTTTCAACGGATATTCCAGTGGTATGCGTACAATTGTAATACAAATGTAAATAAAGCGATGTTGTATCATGACAATTCTGATGTACATACTGAAACGAAGCTTCACAATTAATATACGAAAGGGAAAACACTGTTTAGTATTTTTCTGTTTTTAAATTGGATGCTGGGCGAGCAAGTGAACTCATTTCTGGAGTGAAAAATCCGATTTACGGAAATTAAATTAAACCTCCGCAATGGTAACCTTTGAAATTAAATTTTTTAATGCCATCTCTGTGGTCAACTGTTGACGCATATATACGTGCCTATCTAAAATGTGTAAAATAGTTGATATCGTGTAAAAATACTCTATTAAAGCAATGTAAAACTCGTGAACATCGCAGTAATTCAGATTACACAAATATGTGTATCACTTTTAAGCGGTACTTCTCAATATCCTGGAACGTTATGTTATCTTAGTTATTCAATTATTAAGGATAAACAGGATATGGAAATAAGTACTTGAAACTTAAATCCACTTAAGATGAATGAATTTTTAGACTAACGATGTTAATTCCGCAGAATGAAACGATTAAGCTACGATTAAGATTACTCGATTATTTCTTTTGTAATATCTTTTAGTGGACTTAAATCTAATTAACAATTACAAATTTTCTCATACAGGGAAGAATAGCCACTACAGATTGGTTTACAGAGTTAATTACAAAGGAGTCACAATCGCAATTACATAAAGCACGTAGTCTTGTAATTTGAAGATTTGTTTCAAAACTAATTTTTCCAGGATGTTTCCCGCTTTCGTTAAAAGTAAAGTGATTAAGGCGATCGTCGTATCGCGAAAATCGATAAAAGAAAGAATTTTCCCTTTCTATTGATTTCCTTTTGAAATATGTATGTATCGGATCGCGGATTCGATGGTTTCTCGATCTATTGCAAGATGTACGCAGACTGTAAACTAGGATTGACTTCGATATCGAAGAATGGGACGGCCGCTAAGCTAGGATTCGCGATTTATATTTGATCGAACTCGATGCCAGATCCCAACGCGGTCAATCCTTGCGAGAGTACATCTACGAAGCTAGGTCTCTGGCAATAATTCGAGAAAGATCTTCCTGACGACGTTGACGGCTCCTTCGGGAACGGATCCCCGAGATAAATGGAAACTCAGAGCATTGGGACCATTTTCCGTCCCCCTCTTAAATTCGATCAAATGTTACATAGCTACACTGCATTGTGTTCGTTTCATCATATTCATAAAAAGTGTTTCAAAATTTGCTACTTTCGTATAAAATAACGTGTACTCGTGGATACTCGTGAATACTCGTCGAATCTAGAAGAATTATAATTAAATCTAAGAAAATCTAGAAGAATTATAAACGAAAACAATGTTTTGAAATTTGGTTAAAATATTCTAAAAGCTTGTGCAGATAATATACATGTATGTACTTATATAACAGGGTTTCTAATCCATCTTATTTTGCATCTCTGAATGCAATACGAAGGACTCTAAATTCTTAATATTGCTGATAATTTTGAACTTATGATAAAATATTTATTACAGGCACAAAATTCTCTTTGTAGACGATCAATTTGTGGAATGGATTGAAATAAATCAATATTCGATAATATGCTTTTAGCTATGTCTACAAGATTTACTATTTTACAACGTGTGCTGCACTTTTTAAAATCACAAAACACCAAGTATCATATTACGAATATTGTCATGAAAGGTCGTGGATTTGATATTTGACATTTATCTTCTTTGATACATGTACATACTGTACACTCTACTTTCATCTGTTACATTCGCTTCAGTCACTTCCTTCTTGTTCGTCCTTTCACAATTTTATTATTAAGATATTTCGATTCTGAACTTGAAAAAGGATAATTTCTCTTTCTGGCGACAAAACTATACGTATGTCTTACTTGAAATATATAATATATATAATACAATATCCCAATATAACATAACGTATGTGATATAATATCCCAAGGAAAATATCACTTGAAATTACAGTGCAACCTTTTTCGCTACTTTTTCGTGAAAGTTCATGTATAATACAACAGCTTACGTCAACTGACAATGAGTTTCTAGCAAAATAGACAATTTTTATCATAACACCGTCTCGGAGGATAAACTCTGGATGAACGACGAATTACGACAGCAGAGAGAGAACAGAACCGTTTCCGTCGTCAGAGGGTTGGTTAATCCGGTTAGTCCAGAAGTTACTAGTCGAATCAGCCGAAGAGAAAGACATGAACAGTTAAGGATAATCGACGATAGAAGCAAGAGAATTAGTCACCTCTACCGTCCTATTATTGGAGTCAAACTTTTACCTTTGCCAGTAGAAACCCAATCGACTCTTATTTATCGCGTGTCAGCCTGATCACTTTGTTATCAAGAATAAGATTCACCTCGGAAAAATGTTTCAAACTTTTCACTTTACCTTTTTAGATAAATTTGTAAACTAGAACCTGATTTGATCGATAAAGGTTCGCAATAACAAAGCTTATCAATATCTTACCCAGGATAAAATGTTCTTCTTCAAGTATTTCGAATATTTAACAATCCTGTATACATACTTTATTTCAACATATTGTATAATATTATGTACATCATATGTTGTTGATCATTTCAATGGTTAAAATATAAATTAGTCGAATATTTAAATATTACAAAATACGATAGAATAAAAGAAAGAATGGAAGAAAATGATGAAATTTAGAAATGTTTGATAAAAATTTAACAGTACTTTGCAAAATTGGTATTCGAATAAAATGAAACTGGGGCATTTGCGTAGCGAAAACAAAGTTTGAAAATTCGTTGGTTGAAATGAAAATGGAGGGGGTGCGGTGGGTGGGTGGGTGGTTGGGGGAAAGGAAGGTGGTGGCGGAGGAGGAGGAGGAGGAGGAGAGAGCGGGAAGAATATCAGTTACCGCTTGGTTGGAAAGTTGGCTGAGGGTTGCTACGAAGAATACCCATTTTTAATCTGGTAGCTTTCATCTAATATTAACTGGAATTTAAAGGGACTGAGGTAAGAGATTGCGGGTCGAGAATAAAAGAAAAAAGGAAAGACACGGTTAAAATGGAATCACTGGGAAGAGAAAGAATGCATAAATGATTTTACGCCGTAGAAACGACTCATATTTTCATCGTTTAAAGCTCTCTCGACAATTTTGTATTTTCTCGCACAACTTTTTAATGCACAATCTTCCCCACAAAAACGGTCTTAGAGAATCATCGGTATAGCGTTCAGGAATAGTAGAGAATTCAATTAACGATTTAATTGTTGTAAATAATATGTTTCAAATGTTACGTAACATGTAAGAATGATGTAAGAATAATTTAGTGGTTTGATCATTTTAATCGCTAATTTTTGTGGAACATTATGCCATAAGAGTTGTTAATAATTTGAAAAAATTCAGCTACGTGAAATTTCAGTTTCTTGTTCACGATAAATTTCGAGGATAAAATTTGGAAGAGAAAATTGAACGAAACAGATTGTCGCGCTGTCGTGTCTTTGTCCAAAAACTATGTACATGTTTGAGCTCGTTTTAAAGCCCAAAAGAAAACCATTTTCAAGTTTATTTGTAAGATTATATTTACGTTTTTGCTTACGTAAATACATCGATATACCTACCATCGATATACACGGGAAGAACATAAATTGTTAGTTTCACGCTAGTCATACGAATATGTCTTACTTACTTACTTGGAATGAAAAGTACAATCGTATCGCATTGTGTCGTACAATCCTATTTTACGGGAAACATTATTCTTTGCAAAGGAATAATTCATTTAAAAAAATTCATTTTTGATTTTTACATCTGTTTTTTTTTTTTTTTTTCTCATAGAATTTCTCGTCTAATTACAATAAAAGTGACATTTCGTCTCGTTTGAATGGATCGACTTCGTAAGGAAATTGTAACTAGGAGCTAGGCGTTCTGATTGATATGTTAAATTGATATATCAAAATAACATAGAATATACGATGTATTTTCATAATTTGATCGCGTTCGCGGATACAATTATTTTTCAATGTTCTATTTGTATAGAGGAAAGACTATAAATCGCATCACCCAAAGTGTCTCGAAATGTAAAATATGTTAAACAGACATTTTTTGTACTAGAAAAAGCCGCGTATCTCGGGTTCGTGTTTTCTTGAAACTCTAATATGGATTTTTCTAGGAGAACGGCCTCGATCGTTGAATCGTTTGCGTTTTTATCAAACGAAGTATTCACGGAGGTAGTAAAAGTTCAAATGCATCCAGGTGTGAAACGAGGAATCGTGCAAGGGTGTAGGCAAATAAAACTGTCGACATTGCAAGACTTTATTGCCAGTACGCCATTGCTTGGGAGCTGGTTTAGTCAGTTGAGCATTAATGTGCCCGATGTAAATCGAGCTTCGTGTTCTTTCTTTCCTTTACACCTTACACTCTCCTTCGGATCGTTATGCTTTCAGTACATTGGTCTAGCAAGAATGTTCTTGTGCTGTCTTCATTGTACTTCTGTGAGCAGTTCTTTCCCTGGCAGTCACCCGTGAATAATGGCGATTTTATTGTGACAAAGAATCGTTCTTTCGCCTTCTATTCAAACTGTATGACTTGCTTTTTCGTCGAACTAACGTCGAGTTAACAACGACTTTCAGTTATGTATATAATCTCGTATTGCCACGTTATTACTCCCATAAAAGCAATAGAAGGTTAATTTTTCAAAATCGTTTCGATACTTGAAATTTGTACGCTTTAATTTAGTAACAGTTGATATTGTGTTGTTCCCGATATGTTTAACTTTATAACTGCTCCTTCGATTAGATACATCATCGTCCTTCTAAATGTATGTCTATGTTTCTAACAACTGACTTCGCATTTCGAAGTTGATATCTGGAAATTCATTGATTTCAAATGAAAATTAAACATTGCGAGTGTTGTTTCACATACAATCTTTCTTTCTGACATGTGAACATGTAGATATAAAGCGACCAAAGAAGCGATTAACTCCATCGACATAAACCAAATACTTCAATATTTTAAACTAAATCAATTTTTTAAATCTTCAAACGAGATTGATAGGCACCACATTTCTAAATTTTTTTCCAAAATCATTGCTACAATTTGGATGTGTACGTATATCGAAGACCGCAAAATCTATAATACGCTAACATTTAATTTTAAGTTGAATTTTCGAATATTAGAAACGAAAGTCGATATTCTCTTATTGAAACCGATTTAAATTCTCTAATATCGTATGACAATTTATGTTCGTGATAAGAGATCGTAGAGGAGATTGCGAAATGTGTTGTCCAGCTGGGCTTATTACCTGCACCTGCATGAGCACGTGAAAGGCCATACATGTGGCTTTGTAACATGGCGCATGTACTTAAAGATATACATATCTACATATAGACTGTACTTATGCACTACCACGACTGACAACGCGCGGTTAGAATATCCGAATCAGCTAATACAATAAAGCATTTAAGTTTTTACACACTTGTATCTTACAACTTTTACAATTGAATACTTACCAACTTCATTTATATACCTACACTAGTAGAATGGACGAAAATGACGAAGACAATATATATTAGCATCAGATCATGATGGAGAACTTTTGTTGAGTCTTCGATCGCTTGTAAATTCGATTAAACACAAAACATGATTTACTATATCAATGCCATATCGGTCATCGGAATTAGATCGATCGTAAGATCGTGAAAGTGGAATCGGGAAAGATGCCTGGCCTGGACAGACATACCGGAGAAGCGGACGAGTACTCTGACTTTACGCTGCTTATGGAGAGGATCTAGAAGTCGTTGCAAGAACGTCAGGTAGTGATAATAAATGAGGTGTTGGGAATATAAGAAAAGTGAAAAGGACGCAGGAATCGTTCAAAATTAATTAAGAATATGGCTAACAGGCTAACAGTTGAAAAGAGCTTTAGGGGGTATGCGCATAATTTAGTAAGATTAGATTAATAAGAGATAGGTATCCTCGAATACTTCAAACTCTTATTGTTTCGTTTACAAGTTGAATAAAAAGCGATATAATAATAAATAAAGCGTGTAGAAGTAAAATAAACAAAGTACTAAAACTCGAGAATCGCAAACCAATTTTGAAAGACGAAATACGAATTCTGTAATAATATAGAGATGCATTTCATGTTCAAGATGTGATGCTATTAAACTACTATTCGTAGAGATAATATGAATATTAATACGAATGACTGTGTATACAGTATTATACATTCCACATTTAATTACGTACGTTCTTGTCACGTTTCTCTGCGTACAAATATGTTCATTCAAAAATTTTACACAAGATTTCATAATAGATAATTCATGCACTACACCGTTTCTATTTTTATCAATTATATATATATTTTGTCTGACGATGAGTTACTGCGGAACCACGGTTCTACTCGAGATATCCTTCCGGACGATGTTTTAAGTAAATACATTTATTAAATTACAAATAGGTGTAGCAATAATTATAATAATATAATTATAGATATTATTCATTTATACCCCTAGTTTAACCGCTACGTTACGGCTAAAGAAGAATGACTTCCAGTAGTTCCATTTGCAACCAATACTGTTACAACCAATACTTATCGGTAGACTCGACTTATTGATTTAAATTGAACGATGAACTGAATTATTAGAAATAATTAGAGGTATTGAAAATGTAACGACGTGGTCAAGATGTTATGTATCATATAAGCATATACGTATAATACGATAGGTACGTTAAACGATGGTGTCGGATGAACGTATTCGGTTGGATGTACAATAATGTACATATTAGAAGGGAGCAGCAGTTTGCATTGATACCGGTATTTCTCGTGGCTCGAGCCTAACCGACAGAATTCAGATTCCATTTGGCATTCTCGAGAGACAACGGCAGCTGTCGGAATGCACCCGAATCGTCTCTACTGTATAAATACATGCAAACGTAAACACACACTTGCGGAATAGCATAATCTCTTCCTCTCTCTCTCTTTCTCTCTCTCTCTCTCTCTCTCTCTTTCTCTCTCTTCCTGATTCTGTTTGAATTCATAGATACGTAACTTGCAAGTTTTTAATAACAATAGTTCATCCGTGCATTAATGCTCTTATTTATCGAAGAAATTTCAATTTTTATGTTTCACTCACATTTTTATGTATGTGCCAATGGGTACATATATGTATACAGGGTGGTTGGTAACTGGTGGTACAAACGGAAAGAGGGTGATTCTACGCGAAAAAAGAAGTCGAAAATATAGAATAACAATTTTTCGTTTGAGGCTTTGTTTTCGAGAAAATCGACTTTGAATTTTCGCTCGGTATGCGTGCACTTTATCGCGTCTCGTTATGACGGATCTCACTGTAGATTTTTAAAAAAATTAAAAAAAAAGTTGAAAAAAAATTTTTATTCTATATTTTCGACTTCTTTTTTTGGCGTAGAATCGTCCCCTTTCCGCTTGTACCACCAGTTACCAACCACCCTTTATATATACCAACTTTTTCTTTAGCCTTCTGACATTTCTCAGTTTCACATGTATATGTATTTTTGGTATAATTCAACTTGATATAATAACGTGATTGAATATAACTTGATTAAAAGATTAGTCACGTATATATCGAGTGCCATTACGAAAGAGGCAATATAGGACGCACAGAGATATATGATTTGCTCCCATATAAAAAATTATAACATCATTCTTCTGGTTGTCATTCTTTGTTATTACGCATAATTCGTTCATAGTTATATTCGTAGTTATATTCATAGTTCATTCATAGTTCATTCATAGTTGTATTCGTAGTTCATTCATAGTTATAGCCAAATCTCAGCACGTTGATTAATGTAACAGTGAATATTTCTATAATCACTATTATCGGTCATATTAACATATAAGCTCATATTAAAATATAGTATTTTCTGAACCTGATTAGAAATTAATATCGCAAATTTATTTGTTAATAAGTTTGAGGTTTGATACTCGAAATAACCAAGAAAAACATAGTTTACAAGAAAAACATCCTTTGTCGACTATTGTAGGAAAACTAAATTTAATTCTACTATGTTATCGAGTATACAACGTATATAAATATAATTTTCATTCTAAGGAATTCAATGACGATGATAATGAATATAAATAATAAAACATACAGATATATAAAACGCGAAAAGATTCTTTTGCTCGATGCTTGATTAATAGTAGTCCATGTATAAAGTATAAAGATATGTACAAGCTATGCGAGGAAGCCTCGAGTTGCTCTCGCGTCGTCTCGTGTTGTCTTTTAAACTCATAAAAGCAAGGTCTAAATGCGCATCGAACGAAGCGAATAAGAAACTGCGAAGCATCTTTAATCTCGCCAGAAAACCGTCAATCATTAGCTCGTTCAAAGTCCTGCTGTATTCCACGTCAAACCGAAGCATGCCTCACGGTGAGGCAGGTAAGTATACATCTAGCCAGGCAACTCGCGGCTTTGCCTCGTACTATCTTTACATAGCTCAATTATTATCAAAACTTCGGGTATCCGTGATTTAGAGAATATTATTGCAATTCCTGATTAACACATCTGGCTAACTGTTAAATGCTTCATTTATTTACACTTGCATGATAATTAAATAATTAGGTAATGTCTTTAATATAATCGATTTTTACGTTATTTTTAATTTATAATCGGACATTATTGATGGTTACGATAAAGCAGATGTTTGCAAAATAAAGTAACGATAGGTGTAAGGTAACGATAGAATGTTACAGACATATAGTAATAATAAAGGATATTAAATCTTAATGGTAATGTCAATTCAATTCTAAAATTACCTTATCTATTATTATGATCTGCGATACATTCAGTTTCTACTTGAAGTTGCACGAAAGTTGTAAGCCGAGTGAACATTTTTTAAAACAATACCGGTTGTTTCATCAATTGAAGGAATATTTCATGTTTGACCGGAACAAAGTGTATAAGAAAAGAATCTGGAACAACGATATCATCAACTATTGGCAATTTAGTCACGATCTCGTAATATCGTCGTTCAATATCTAACGAATTTTGCCTGATTCGCAAACGACCATCTACGCAGGCAATAGCAGAGGCAATCATTCAAGCCGATTTATCACGTGGCCCGAGCGAACACCGGCGGTCATACATTCTGACTCCAATTTACATCCGAAATCCATTTGGCCGATATGGCATTCGTCACGACATTTGGGTCGATCTACGACTCCTTGAGCACATTCCTTCAGTCGGTCACGCGTCTCAGTTATGAAATCAGCAGTACGTACATGGGTTTTCCGAGCATGATTCTGCAACTAAGATAGTAATAATTCGACTATGTGGAATATCAAGCCAAATAAATAACGAGGGAAATTGGATATATAGGGAGGCAGTGACAAACAGCCAAACATCTCGCGTAAGACATATTAACTAGACTCCCGAGAGTGCTATAATCTCTCTTGTATGTCACTCGTTGCACCGCGCCCGTTACCTACCTACCTACATACATATATGTATAGTGATAGTAACCAGACAAGACTACGGTTCCTTTAGGCAGAATCCCTAGTCGTCGGTTGATTCACAAAGTTGGCTATACATATTCGGATTAGTTTTCAAGCCTTGTTCCACAGTTGGGCATGACTACTGTCGAAAATAATTTTACTGTAGGTTACTTTCTAAAATAAGGTAAATAAGGTAAAAATATGTGTATATAATAAAAAATTCTTCAAATTTGATATACTGATTAGAACTATATACTAATATAATTAACTATATACTAATATATACTAATATATAGAATATAAGAAAAGAACAGCGAATACTTTCCATCGTTTATCTTTTTATTTTTCCGTGTTTGATTATGCGTGAAAGCATAAATGCTGTTTACAACGTGTTTACGATAATATTCTCACGATTCATTTATGTAAAATTGAGTATATCATGCTTGATTCAAATTGAGATTAAATAATATCGCATGTTTTTTGATTGAAAATTATTCAATGAAATTGAAATTGTTAACCCAGCCATTTTTTGGATATTATTCATGCGTACCAATACCTATATGATTTGTATCAAATTCAAAAATTAGTAGTATACATACATATAAGGAAAAAATGATCAATAAGAGGTTGCGTATAATCGACCAGTTTCACCTTTAGATAGGCACTTAAGTACATCAAGTACATTTCGTCAGCATGTAACTAATACATAAATATTAATTTCCTATTGAATGAAATTAACTCGTGAAATTCCTGTAACGCTTTAACAGATATGCATGTTTTCGAAAATACGCGTACATATCTTTCTGTCGATATAAATATAAAATTATTAGTCGAAATCGTAAGAAATGGGAAATAAATAAAAGATAGAAATTAGAATCTAATTGACACGTATTGTCTTAACAGCAAAATCAAGGAATTTTATCGAGCATCCCATTCACGTAGATATCTTTTTTTCTTTTTTTTCTTTCATATTGATTGCCACTATAGCAATTTATCTTTCCTTCTACCCCACGCGAGGTCACCTTAGATATGAAAGCTTCGAGTAGCCAGCACATGCAAGCACGCAAAAATATCATTACATCATAAAACACGAGGTGATCCTTTGAAACTAGCGATGCATATCGGTTAGCTTATATTTTCGTTCAAATATTTCTTCGATTATGAGACTTTAATTTGGCTTGCGATTTTATTAAGGAACTTCTATCGATAGTTTGATCATCGATGTATACGTATATTACCTAGAATAAATTTTAATTCGATATTGAGACATATCAAGCATGTATCACCTTTTTAGTTCTCAGGTAAAAAGGTTATTCTTGACACGGTTGGCATTCATATACTCGTTTGTATGATAAAATTGTTGTCCATGTTGGCAAAATACCTCGAAGCGTTAATTAATCCATTAATTGATGCAAAAAGTTAATTATTGATACTTAATGGTCATGTCGACCACATAATTTATACGTATGTAGCTCGGATCTATTGTCATTCGATTTTCATTACTTCGTTAAATATGAGAAAAATATATGACTAAGAATCGTATATTATCGTCACTTATTTAACCTACCATTACTTATAACGAGTCTTCGCGCCCGCTTCCCATCGTCCACGCCGCTTATCGGCCGTTATCATCCGTTTTCGGGAACCGTTACTTTACCGAGCTCGATATTCCTGTTTCTGGCGGTCAATACAAAAAGTTTATCCTTAAAACGAATGGCTCAAGTACAAGTATTCAAGCGATTCGAGTATTGAAGCGATGGTGGCCCTTACAAACATTTTGACATCGTTGGTGTTGTCATTATATAATATGGCATCGTCGCTGACTATATTATGGTGGCGAGCCGCGAGACAAAAGTCACAGACTTTGCGGTGGTTCTGCGGTTTGTCGATTTGCCACCCATCCGCCACAGATGTCTCCGAATCTCGAACACTTACATAGAACGTTTACATTTTAAATAAGATGAAGCAAAATAAGACAACATGTTTGCTAAGACGGAACGTTCAGGTTTCCAAATTTTATAAATGCTAGCATTATCCGCCCTATTCTTGTTTCTGAAGATATTAATATCGTAATCGTTATAATTTTTATTATAATTTGCAGTTGTTGTGCGAATATTACAACAAATTTTGAAACAAGTTTTTGCCTGAAAAAAGATCTCTAGTACATTAATAACAAATATTTTGTTAGAAAAATGAAAATTTCAAACGACAATAAATATTTTATATTACAGGATCAACAGTAACAACAAGAGCAGTTCTTCAAGGTACGGCAGAGTTGTCATGTGATATCCGTCCACCGCAACAAAATGATTCCGTAATTTTAGTTGTTTGGTACAAAAGCGATACCACACCTATTTACAGGTAAATGAACAAACTTTCATGTAGAAAATTTCTGCGTCTTGGATATTAATCCGAGTGTTCGAACCTTATATTATGTTCAATTAGTTCTTTTCTTATTGTATTTTGTATACATTATTAGAAGTATATCTTAAATAGTAAATTTCGGTTATTTTATACAGTACGCTTCGTTTTACAGTTCGTTTATCGCAGAAAATTCATAATGTATAATAGTTTACAAATATAATTGTCAAGTTTGCACGAGGAAATTCAGGAATAATGTATCGTTTCGAAAAAATAAAGAATAGCGAAAACAAAATTGCTGAAAACTTTTATCAGGATCATTTACAAACGAACAAGTCTCGCGCAAAGTTGGGAAAGATTACAACGAATCTCAGAGTTTTAAGAATCAGAATGCTAAATATAATTGTTTTCAAAGTATTAAATTAAGTATATATTGTTTCAGTTACGACATGAGAGGCAAACATTCTGAAAAAGCTTCTCATTGGAATAATAAGGACCATCTAAACGACCGTGCATTCTTTAGAACTGTCACTGAACCAGCAACATTAAACATCAATCACATTGAAGAAAGAGACGAAGGTGAATACAGATGTCGAGTAGATTTCGCGAAGAGTCCTTCCAGAAATTCAAGAATTCACCTGATGGTCATAGGTTTGTATTATACAAACTTTCACTATATTTAGTAACATTGAATTCGTTACATATCAATTTATTATGTATCTCATAAGTTTTATGTATTTGTAATTTTTTATATTGGAAAACATACATTTGCTGGTCAAAACTCACATCTCTCATAACTCACAAATACCTGATGATCTGACTCGGTATAAAATGGTATCTATTGTTAAAAATGGGGAAAATTTGTAGGTCTTTTGGAACGTGTACGTAGCTGATTTTAACGATATTTGTGCAACATTAATATAGTTTCTATACACATACCGCGATATTATTGATCTGCGAAAGAATAATCGTTTCAAGAACTAGAAAGGAGGGTGTTACAAAATGTCAGTTTCGGGGATCGCTTTGAGTTGAAAAATTCATGCAAACTCTCTAAAAGTGTCTGTCTCTAAAAGTGTCTGGAACAAAAGTGTCCTTATCGCTTTTCCGAAAAATAATGGAAAAGTTGTTCAAAATGAATCCAAACACGCGAATATGATAGTGATCAAACTCACCTAACTCGTTATAATTCATCATATTTCTTGTCAAAATAATTAATGAAAAAATCAGTTTATCGACTTATCGTCGACTGAATTGTCCTGAGCGTATCATAAACTCTGCAGTCCAAGTCGCTTATTTTTATTCTTAATTTATTAACGCCAAAACTAACTAACGTTAACAACTAGTACTTGAGGGTTATTCGAATAAAATTATAGTCATACATAATCGAAACTTTAATTCAACGTTACAGTCAATCGTTCGCTGAATAACCAATAACAATTAGAGTAATTTTATACGATATTATTTTATACGAAATTATCTAAATAAATCTTTTAACCCAGTAGTGCTCAATTCCGAATTCTAAACAAATAGTCACAAACGATGAACGATGATATATCGCCACATAGATAATTAATTAATAATCCCCCTTCTTGGAGAACGGTTGGTTTATAAATCGGTTAATTGGTCGTGTCATTAGGATATTGTACCATCGGTTCGTGCCTTATAATAATACAAATAGCAAAGATACGTTAGCAATTAATAATATATTCAATAAGAATGTTTTATTTTCGTATATTACAGTACCGCCGCATAAACCAAATATTATTGATGAACGTGGAACTGTGCCAGCGGTAGCAGGTCCGTATGAAGAAGGTGGTGATATGAAATTACAATGTCTAGTTTCTGGAGGTGAGTTTTCCCTACTGTTTTCTATTTATATTTCTACCAAGAGTGAAAAATTATTACGTTCGTATTCAAGTTTTCTGCATAAACATATCAAATTATTTTCAAGTAATAACATTGACAATTGAACAATTAACGTGGAACCGAGGATATCGTCCAACATGTAATATAAATTATCTTACAATTATTTTCTCAACAAAAGACGAACGTCTCTGTACGATACACGACAGCTTGGAAGGAACTGACAAATATTCGCTATTTCACGAGCTGTTACTGTCAGTGCCATGTAGGTATAAACAATATTTTTCGGTCGTTCTTGAAAGGTTCTTACGTTCGAAAAAGGAAAAAATGCTAGCAACCGTTTATTTTTCGTCCAAACGATATAGGCAGTTCAATGCGGAGTAGCTGAATAACAATTAGAAGCAAGCAAGTATAGGTATGATCCGATTATGTTTGATGAAAGATCTCATTATAGAGAAATTTTACAATACTATTATATCGTTATTTTTTACAATTTTGTTATTATAAATCAACTTAGATTTAATTACACGTATAGTTAGACACGGTATTAAACATTACTTTCAAAATAACATATTTCCGATATTCAGAAAGTTATAAATCAATTAAAGATTTACAATATTTTAAATACTCTATGGACATATTGGAGATTATTGGTATTCAGTATTTGAATCTGCCGCTTTCGTTTAACATTTTAAACGGTCTTTACCGTCTCTTACAAGCGTGTATGTAGCATTGCGTTGAGTATGCCCCCTACGCCCTGCCGTACACGATATGATTTGTCTCAAGGCATGTCACCAGATCAGGTTTCATACGAGGCAAGCTGCATCTCTTGGGACTTACTTGCAAGAGTAGTTTGGACATGGGCATCTTCCATGAAATTGAATATCATTTCTGTGCGAAAAAAAGTTGCAATTGGTTAGTTGTAGTAGTAGTAGACGTGTGTATTGATACGATAATAGATATGTGTGTAATGAAGAGCAAGAAATACCACGAAAAAAAGGGAGAAAACGGTCTCGAAGAATTGGCTGAGTGCCAATTTTATTATTACTATTGTATTCGATCTCGTCTTAATCAAGAAAATTTCACCAATGCGTTAATGAAATTTTTAGAAATAAAAGAAAATTCCGTGGTTGCATTAATGTCTTATCTCATTGGTACGAGGGCGAAATGGCGAAATGGTACGGCTCCGGTGTGTGACCCTCTCAAGTGCACGAGATAACGTCACGGGGATAGAGATGACACAACGACGGCGAAGATCGATGATATAAACAATGCAGTCTGACCGTATTCTGCACATACACGAGATCAAAAGTAATCACGAGGCCAAGTAATATCTGACCGACAAATGAACAAAAGGAACATAACCTACCGCTACATGCTAGAATATAGGGAACTCTCGATCCGTTTTCGGTGGTTTCGTACCTACGTCACGCAGTACAAGAAATTTAATCATGACCTATTATCGAGTTCCATTGGTATTAACAAAATATCTTCATCTACCGGACCTCATTCCGCCCCGACCATACGGTAGACCATAAACAAACACTAACCTTCCACGGCCAGCCACCCACCTCATCGGGTACAAGATCGTAATAGGGCTTAAAATTAAAGTTTACGACTTTTACTTTACAAATGAAGGGGTCTGCCTAATTTCTGCCTACCGCAAACAGGCGGCGGACCAGTTCTTCAACACGCACGACACGTTGGCTGTATTCGGTGAACTTGTAGAACCGTTTCGTCCATTTTCACTTCGACGATTCTCGAATATATTGCAAAGCTCAACAGTTTGAACAATTTTTCCCTATACGTATAACCGAGATATTAAAAATGCTAACTCAAACCCCCAATAGAATTATGGACAGAAGACGGGTGGGGCGATCGGCAACCAATACTGGATGCATACGCTATCATAGATACACACAACTGTATTTATACCTACAGGTTCTTGCGAATATCCGGAAAATTAAGCGAATCCGACGGTTATACGTGTATAGGAAAAAGTTGCTCAGAACGTTGATTTCTATAACATATTCAAAAGTCATCGAAATCGGGGATGACAAAACGGTTCTACAAGTTCAAAGTATATATTTTTTAAAATTAATGTCGATGCGTATAGATATTTATTTTCGGAATTTGAATAAATTTCGGAATTTTTATACGAAGTTCGCCGTGACTGAAAGAGGTTTTCAATTAAATCCTCGCAGTTTCTCGAAAAAGTCTGCAATACCCAGTACAAAAATATTACATCTTTTTCATAGCGGTAATCCAATATCATTCGAATCACGTTGAGACATGACCCTTCGAATTTCTTGTTTATAACATGTTATTAAGTGACTGAGAACGAACCACGAAAATTGCCATCTACAATACGAAATCAAGGAAAGAAACGTTATACTCGGAAATTATAGCCAAAAAGGTAAAACAAAATTTCACGTCTCCGTAACTTTTTTGCCAGCTAGATATCCGAGTATAGCTATCAAGCGTTCGTCGGCAGATACGGCCTCCCGCGTTACAGTATATTTTCCCCCAAATGTACAGTTGAATTAAATTTAAAACAATATCAAACTTTTCTTTATCCATTCGTACATAGTATAAAAAATCTTTTGCCTCGTTTTGCCGCAATTCTTCTAATAATACTACACGCGAAAATGCATCTCCTGCAATCAGCCAATATCTTCATCATTTTCTCTTTTTCTCTCTTTTACATGGTACCTCTCCCCCTTCGATTCGCATAGCTACCGCTACACCAATCGCAATCTCTTTTTTTCAGAGACACATTTTCTAACGTCATTTCGCTTCGAAGTCAAAACGGATACTGACTGTGAGTAGGTTTCATGAGGGCCACACTAGACTTCATGAGACCCAGCTCGCTTCGCATGAGCTTTCGTCTCGAGGCATACCTCGAGGAAAATCTCTTCATGTAGGGCCCGCTTTAAGAAGAACTGTGTAATAGAGTTATTTCCTTCTTTTTATTTCTAATAAGTAAATACATATTTATTTTATCACTTCGACAAATGATCTATTCAATAATTGGATTATAAATAATAGTCAACAGATATTTGACCTACTTATATTTATATGTTGTTTACTAGGTCGACCAGAGCCAAAAGTGAGATGGTGGCGGGGAGAAATGCTCCTTGATTCGAAAGATGAGCCAGGAGAGTTTCCATCCCTTCGTAGAAATGCCTTAATAGTAAGGGAACTTTCAAGAGCTGATCTTCATGCGGTATTTACTTGTCAAGCATCCAACAACAATATCAGTCAACCTGTCTCTGCATCGGTTGCAATTGAAATGCATTGTAAGTTTCGTTATAGTATATGATACTGTATTTAAATACCATTTAAGTACGATACGAATTTATTTGTTCAATCGCGAGAAGCGGGTCGGGATAGTTCGTAGGACATTGTCCTGTAATAGAGTTTGTTCTTGGTTTTGTGTCAAAATTATAGCACCGAACCGTTTTAGAGCCACGTATTTCTTATTTTTAGCTAGCTATACATTTATATATATATAAATAATGTATATTTACTAATTGTAGTACATATTCATCATAATTAATATTGTAATTGTAGTTGTTGTTTATTTTTGTACTATTTTATTCACTATGGATTTAGATCTTCGATAATACAATCTCAAACTAACTTATAGCAGTGTTATATTTTTCTCGAATGGAAAATGATTGGTAAAAAAGAAATTAACATAGCGATTCAATTACATACGATATTGTCGCCACGATATCATTCATTCTATCAGAGGTCCATATGCGCGCGCGTACACACACACACACACACACACACACACACACACACACACACACACACACACACACACACACACACACACACACACACACACACACACACACACACACACACACACACACACACACACACACACACACACACACACACACACACACACACACACACACACACACACACACACACACACACACACACACACACACACACACACACACACACACACACACACACACACACACACACACACACACACACACACACACACACACACACACACACACACACACACACACACACACACACACACACACACACACACACACACACACACACACACACACACACACACACACACACACACACACACACACACACACACACACACACACACACACACACACACACACACACACACACACACACACACACACACACACACACACACACACACACACACACACACACACACACACACACACACACACACACACACACACACACACACACACACACACACACACATCCCATTCAATTAAACTCTTATATTTATATCCCTTGTTTCGTGAAAGAATTTCAGCTTACTATAACAATTACTTAATTTGTTTTGTACGTACCGGTTTTATAGTATATATAATTGTCTTTATTTACCATTTCTTTAACAATTATAATATACATTACAAGTTCATGTATCTCGAATCCTTGTTGAAATTATTTATTTATTTATTTCGTACGTATAAACAGAATACCAAGTTTCTTGAAACACATGCGACAGAAAATTTATTTGCTTCAATTGCCAATTTCATCGAAAAGGACGTAAAATGAAGAAAAAGAAATAGAAAATTCTGACTCCTCTGTGCTTTAAATTTAGGCGCGCGGGTGTGTGTATGTGTGTGGTCTACTCAAATGTATTTAAGTGAAAGTCAAGAAAAGTTAACAAAAACACTGTAATTCGTAATATAACGTTGCGAGTATTTAACAGCTACGGCGTGTGAAGCTAGTATTACGGCTGAAAATTAAGAAAATATTTGTCATTGATATCCGGTACATGGATTACATAGTTACTTATACCCGTGTATCGTGAACTGTACATACTTGAAGAAAATTACTGTAAAGAATAGTTGTAAATAAGGAACTATGCAAGAGAAACATCGATCGCATAATAACATTATTTATACAAATGGACTTTTTAAAAGTCTATTTAGTCATCACGGTCATATTCGTCACTCAAAAGCACAAAATTCTTTCATTCGTTCATAGTTTCTCTATCTCTAATCATTTCCGAGATATTGTAGAAAATATATTTCTGATACTAAGTGTGGACGATTGCCGATTAAAGAAAGAAAGAAAAAATTAAAAAGAATACGTATGGGCTAGGCTGTGAATCTACAAAGTTTCATGAAAATTGGCGTTTCAGACCTAGGCGATGTTCCTTGTATATCAAATAGATTATTATCGACCTATATATAATACACTAAATCTATATATACTATTTCATTAAATCTGTTATTCTTTTCAGTGAAACCATTGTCTGTGGCAATATTAAGTAATGAGCACGCACCCCTTAGCGCTGGACGAAAATATGACATAAACTGTATGACTGTTGGATCCAGGCCTCCAGCAAAGTTATCGTGGTACATGGATGGAAAGAAACTGAGTAATTACACGGAGAAGGTATCTTGCTTTGTATCGTTAACTTTATAAAGATTTTCACTAATATATGATTTCATATTTTGTTAAATAGTGATAGATAATAGCAAACAGATTATAATAATACAATAATTTGCATTACAGAGTCTAGCTTCGTAATCTGTTCTAACGTTATAATCTTTAAATATGTTTTCATCGAAACATGTCTATAACACGAATTATCTTAAACACCTCTATAAAAAGATCTTTTTTGTACACAATACATGCTTCTAAGGTATGTAATTACATTATATTCACGTTGCAAGTTTGGAGGATAAAAGCTGCTCGCTTTTCTACATTTCCATATATTGTACGTATCGGTGTAGCCTTTATAAAATCTTGATTGATCCCCGGAATATATTTGGAAGAATTAAACTCATGTAACTATACACATGTAGGTTTAGGAGGAAGAATCACGGCACAAACATAAGCCATGGATTGCGTTTGAAATCGAAGCTATAACGAAATTAAAATTGGAAGTACATATATTAACACAATCAATTGCAGATTTTACGATCAGTATTCGCGACTCACTTATTCTTCTCTCGCCGGACGGCCGTTAAATTTTCCGCATACAAATCTCGACGTACAGCTTTTTCCGAAAGCAATCCGACTCTCTTGAACCTCAATTCTCTATTCCATTGGTCTGCCCGTTCACCGCCGCCGTTTGTACTTTATACGTAGACAGTGTCGCCTCGAAATAAGTAGCACGACCGGGACCGGACAATTGCTTATTACAAGTCAGGTATGTTATTCGGCTTGACTTTTTTTTCGAACGAAACACGAGAGAACACACGGAGAACGAGCAAGAGGCTCGAGACAGCGGCCGATCATAAAGCGATCGGCATATAACACGCGATCATCGCCTAATACTGTTATGAGAAAGCATCATAAGTATTCTATTCCTCTTTTGTCAACCGGCGTTCGCTGTTCATTTGACCATACAAATTTACGAACAAATTACATTTTCTTTCGTACTCGTCCCCGGATCTCTTACTCTGTTGGCGACTTCAAATAAAGAAGAGGGAATTGTGAGTTGCTTATTTCGAGTCAAAATTCTGTGTGTTGTACTGATCGGTACGACGAGGCGCATGCTTATACGTTCAAACTCTCTTGCCGAAATTAAATTGTCGCGTCGTTGCCGATGAACCGGCTCTGACTTTTCCCTTTTTTCCTTCATTTTTCTGCAACGGTAAACGGTTCGTCTACGGTTCGGCTACGGTTTTCGCTCTTGCCTCGCTGCCTTGCCGTTCCAATGGTCGCAAACATACATCTGTACACATACGTGCGCTCTCCTTATATATATATATCTTAGAATAGTACTGCATAATAGCGTCCATGGGATAATTCCATGAATTTGTATTTATTTTCTCATATTGAAGGTATCTCAAGATGGTAACATGACAAGTTCGACGTTGATATTGAAACCTACGTTGCTAGATCACGATAAAGTAATCACTTGCCGTGCAGAAAATTTCGAAATTCAACGAGGTATAGTCGAAGACACATGGAAATTAAATGTATTCTGTAAGTATAAAATTATTTTATATAAAATATTTTTCAAGAATACAAACTATTGCAATTTCAATACTTTTATGGATATTCACTTTCATAATATTTACTCCTTCTGTTTTTATTTTTCAGTTGTACCAATTTTACATCTGGAGTTAGGATCGAATATGAATCCAGACGATATCGAAGAAGGCGATGACGTATACTTTGAATGCAAAGTTCATGCTAATCCTGGCGCTTACAAAGTTATATGGAGGCACAATGTAAATTTTAGTTGAATATACATGTAAACATATTATGTTATATAACATGTTCATGTATATATATATATATATATATATATATATATATATATATATATATATATATATATATATATATATATATATATATATATATATATATATATATATATATATATATATATATATATATATATATATATATATATATATATATATATATATATATATATATATATATATATATATATATATATATATATATATATATATATATATATATATATATATATATATATATATATATATATATATATATATATATATATATATATATATATATATATATATATATATATATATATATATATATATATATATATATATATATATATATATATATATATATATATATATATATATATATATATATATATATATATATATATATATATATATATATATATATATATATATATATATATATATATATATATATATATATATATATATATATATATATATATATATATATA
>NT_176515.1:1737707-1737897 GCF_000188095.3 Bombus impatiens
GCGAGTTGGTCAATCTCCATATCGGTGGTTAGAAAAAGATGCTAGCCGCCCTCGAGGGAAAGTTGCTAGTGGGAGACGCCGCTCGTTGAAAAATAGGTCTCCCATATCTTCCTGTAGTTGGGACAAAGACTGTATGTCTGTTCGAAGGACTTTAGTTGACTAAATCTTGAGATTTATAACGGGCCCTCGA
>NT_176515.1:1738003-1751713 GCF_000188095.3 Bombus impatiens
TGTCGAGTGTTACAACTATTTCCTTTTTAAGGAGAGCTATAGAATTATTCCATGCCTTTGTTAGACAAAGCGTTCATCCCGTGACCGCGGCTACGTTCGGCGACTGACTGTCGCCTCGAGCCCAAGCTCATTATCACATCTCTTGAACAATTACAATCGGATTGAATAACTATAATTGTTCAATTACAGCTATAGTAGACTCTAGGTTACAATGTTGCGGAATTATCCAAAATTCCAAAGGCTCCGGTGTTCTTTCATCTCCGACATATATAGAGAACTGAACTATAACCAAGGTCTATTCTAAACTATATAAATGAAGCTAATAATAAGGCTATAAATAGGGCTAATGTTTGATTTAATCCATCAATTTGTCCATACCGTTACAGGGAAATATTATTCAGAACAATGCAAAAAATGGTGTAATAGTGCAACAATATGGCTTGGCTTTGAGGGAAGTTAATCGTTCTCAAGCAGGCAATTATACTTGTATTGCTAGCAACGTCGAGGGAGATGGTTACAGTAATACTGTCGAACTTAAAATCATGTGTAAGTTTCTGATGCCTCTAAACCTCTTTCACTTTAGAATATAGAATACGTTATTTACATATGATATAATATATAATTATATTAAATATATATATATCTCTATATCAAATATACGTATTTGTTACGTATAAAACGATTAATGTCATTTGTATGATCAATATTGTAGAATATATTCTTAATACTAGAAAATTCAACATTTTATTTATATTTTTTAGACAAACCTATTTGTTTACCTGACCAGAAACGAATTTATGGCGTAGCTCGTCACGAAGATGCCCGAGTAACATGCAGTGTAGAGGCATACCCATCTCCAGATAGTTTCCGTTGGACGTTTAACAATACGGAAGAAATGGTAGATGTACCTCAGGCACGGTACAAGAATTCTACACGTCATAGTCAAAGTATTCTTATTTATCGACCAATTACAGAAATGGATTACGGTACAGTGTTCTGTTGGGCAAGTAATACCGCTGGCCAACAAAAGAACGCTTGTATATTTCATATCATTCCAGCAGGTATGTGACATATATAAATTATTGTAAGATAATTATTGAGAACAGTTGTTGTTTCATTTTTCAAGCAAATGAAAACCATAGAATACCCTATTGTAACTTTTACCAGTTTGAATATTCCATTCGAACGAGATCTTAAAATGTATATAAAACATATACATGCATATATTAGAAGTGGAGGTACCTACATTTTTTTTTGTCATGGATTCTGTACTCAATAAAGCTTCATTGACGTTTGACAAATCAATTGCACGAAAAATAGAATCATGTTCTTACTCCTATTTTTACCCAATCGTTATTGTATGCTGTATATCTGGAAAAAAAAAATGGATGTTAATATTTAGAGAATTGTTTTTAGACATCAAAGAAGTGAAATACGTTTAGATATAAAATGATCGGTTAAGGTTTATATTTGAAACTTATACGCAATTTAACGTTATATTAAAATCTAATTACATTACCCGCATGCAAATTAAGCTGAGCCGTCATTAAAGACCGGTATCCATTTATCCTATATGTATTTTCATCATTGCGTATCATTCAGTGATGTGTTGATTGTCCAAATTTAACGAATGGCATATAAATATTTCTTATAATTGTATAATATATAGACGCAAAAATTCGTTTCGTTTATCAGAATAATGCGCGAAATGGGAACGGTGAAATGATAGTACATCTACAAAATGCAGATACATGTACACACTTATATATCGCTATGTCTTGAATTTATCGCAAGAGAGAGTTAGTTTCTCTGCGTGGTTAGAGCAATTTCGGAAGTTCTTACTCTTGTAAAATGTTAAATCATGCCTTCACTTTTGTGAATGAAACATACGATTTCGAAGTGAGAGTGAAGGTTAGATACGAGATAAAGTCCACATTGATATACACTTATCAATCAAATATTTGAAGTTCATTTTCTTAAAAACATACCTCGGAGTGGAAAAACCTTGTTGCATGTTCTCAATTTATCTTCTCATATAATATCATCTTCTCTTCGGTTGTATCGTCAGTTACGAGATACATTGTATAAGATGTAAGCGTAATGAACCTGGAATAAGAAGTATCCTCTCATAAGAAGTATCCTCAGACGAAATAGAAAATTTTCATGCGTATGCTGTGTGTTACTACGTTTGCAGCATTCTTACATATGAAGTATTATAATTCTGTAAAATGTGATAAATCATAAAATTGGGGTGCAACCAACTCTGGAACTATTAGTTGTCTCTGTGCGCGCGCGCGCGCGCGCGTGTGTGTGTGTGTAGTGTCGTACATCGGTAGCTAAACCATACGCGATGTTATTCAATGGCATTACACGATGCAGACAACTAGGGTTCAGCTATTGATTTACGTTGATCTTTCGGATCTAGTTTGACACACTCTGCTATATGAAACGATATCATGTGGCATCTATTTTGGATCAGTTTTTAGTGTGTGATCTATTTTCGGAATATTTCTGTTTTATCATTGTGTTGTTATTTCATCGTTCCCATTTCACTAATTAACTTGATAATTTAGAAGTGATATACTGTCAAAGTCGATTTTGCGACACTATATTGTACTATTGTAGGAGCCGAGGAAAAATGAGGGCTCCGGCAACGGGAATCAAATCCGCAACACTTGTATCCTGTGATTGGCCAGCCGCACCTTAATAAACTTTGCCAAAGCGCCCTCGCTAATTCCTCGTTGTTATTGCTCCTTTTGACGGGTATGGAGGCCTCGGCCCCACACTATTACAAGGTAATATTTATACGCCATCCGTTAAATCTAGAGAATTATAAATATATCACTATAAATTTAATGATAGCTTATCTGTGCTGCATTTTCTCTGGTAGTACAGCCATATTTTTCGGCCCAGGAGCAATAATATCAGATCAGATAGTATATTTGTAAGCATCGGATATTTAAGCAAGGATTAATATGATGAACAACGTTCTGATATGAACCTTTCGACGATGATTGTATTTGAAATCACGTCGATTGCTATACTATTTGTCCATTTTTCGCCATCTTGTTCCCATACTGATCCCATCTCTTCTACTCTTCAACATCATAATTGCACTATTATACCAGTGTATGCACAATGCACATCTTACGCAGGATCTCAGCATCGCTGACTATTTTCCCGTTCCTCTAATTTTCCTTATCGTTTCCATCACTGTCATCACAACAATCTCAAACACTTCTGTTGTTGATCTTGGTTAGGTGCTTATGGTCTCTTCTATACTTCTCCTTTTTTACAGGTCATTTTTTCCTCTCCTTCTCCTCCTCCTTCTTCTCCTTCTCCTTCTCCTTCTTCTTCTTCTTTTTCTCTTTCGTCTCTTTGCGCAATTTCTTACGGTATACTTGTAAATTATTCGGTTAACAAATAAAAGTTGAATGAACTGATACGTGAAGATTCTTGCGTTGATTCTTGAAAGTTTTCAAAGTTTAAAGCTAAAGCTTTAATAAATGCCAAGTATAGTCTTTAATCTTTTATGAAACTGGAAAAAGATTAGTTTCTGCATATTCCACAGATAAGGTATACGAAATGTAAGAACGCGCAAGCAAATAATCATCCCATAATAAACGTCTAAAACTAGGGCTATGCGGCATCGCCTCGAGTGTCGCAATCCTGAGTTTGTTGACGAGTACGACGATAGCCTCGATTTAATAATTTTAAGAGTGGTCGGTACGTTTTGCGTTCCTCCTAAATTGCCTCAACGTCTCGAATATGAAAATATCTGCAGAGAACCTCCTTTCCTACCATTTTAAGTAATTAATAATAATGTCCTATTGATCATTTTCGAGAACATCAACAGAGAATAACAACAGTAAATAAGCTATAAAAAAGCTTGTTCCTATATTTAATAAATTTAAAGATGGAGCTATCAACAATATGGTAACTCTGTAATGAACATGTCCTATACCCCCCCCCCCCAAGATTTATATGTGTTCAATCCCTTACGGATATATTATATCGATGCATTCTTTCTCATTTTTAAATCATTACACAATCTATCGTTTTTGTTTATGTTTATGTTTCCACAGGAAAACCTGAATCTCTGTACAATTGCACGCTATCTAATCAAACAACTGATTCACTCTCGGTGGAGTGTTGCGTTGGTTTCGACGGTGGTCAACCGCAGCACTTTCTTCTTGAAGTCTTTGATCAGCATACAGGAGTACTGCAAGCAAATATTACATCCGAAGAAAACGCTGTTTTTACCGTTCACGGATTACAATCTGGCAAAATCCTTAACATGGTTTTATATGCCGTAAATGCGAAAGGAAGAAGCGAACCCACTTTGTTGGAAGGATTTACATTAAAAATTGCTGAGAAACAAACTGGTAAGTAATGTTATATACTGTCAATACTGGTATTATCCTGATCCTGTACTATTCGATTTCTCCGATAGATACATAATTGACTTTTAGATCACGTTGCATTTATTTCGAAAATATATTGCATCAAACTGGTCTTCTGCTGTTTCCGTTTGAAGTGTAATTTCGATATTTGCTCGCTTCAGATAAGTAAATGGTCTTCGATTAGCATTGTGTACAACAAGTTACTGTTATTTGTATGCGGGACAATAGTTTAAACCTTTCGTAATACGTCGATATTAAATCGCAAATTGTTAATGTTTAAACATGTTCGACATGAAAGATAACATTTTCATTTGCCCTTTCCAGTTCCCTTTCATTGGTTCTGATCTTTATATCTATTTCAATCTACTATACCGAATGTATATATAAAAGTTAGCGATATTTTCTTTTGCCTTTTCCTGCATATCGTAACTTGTTAGTATGCAAATCATCATACTTGAATTATAGCTTTCGTATTATTTTAAATTTCCTGTTATTATGCATTGCAAGTATGGTATATTCCAATTTTCAAATGACGTACAAATTGTCGTTTTGACACAATTACATTGATGCATATATTTTGTTCGCAGGAATACCAGTACCATTCGAAATTTCCCCATTATTAGGAGGATTGATTGGAGTAGTAACTGCATTGCTTTTTGTTACTATTACTATTCTAATAGCTATGAAAATTAGAAATGAACGAAGAACTCAAAGACCAAGTGATTTACCGTTAAAGAAAAGTACTGCACCCAGTTCCGAAGATTTGTATGATACGGAAGATAGAAATCCAGATGTTGTACCAATAAATAAAGGTACGTATACTAGAATCTACATTATATTATGTAAAACTTATCAGCTTTGGGGAATAGAATGTGGCATGCACATCTCTGTTATTGCAAGTGTTTCTTTTTTCTTTTTTTTTTATTTATCAAGGACCAATACGCACTGTCGGCCAGTGCCAGTCACCAGCGACCCCATTGGATTCATTGGAGCATATGAGCATATGCAATATATGATCACACGTATTTGGTCGCGGCAACCAGTGAGTCCCCAGCGAGCACGGAAACACGAGCGACGCAAACGCGGTTCGCTGATCTGTAATCAGTAGAGACTAGTGCTTTTTAACAAATGTTGCGGACGTTCGCAACTTTCGTATGGTATCTTTGCAAGAATGGATGCATCCAATATATTTCCTTTTTCTTTCTCTTTTCTCTCTTCTTTTTTTTTCCTTCGTTGGGAATAACTTTATAATTGGAACAGTTTTTCCGACATCCATTCCGTCGACGTTCTCTACGATATTCAGAACTTTCGAGTCTCCGAGCTCGGTCTGTGCGTTTTGTCGCTTGGTTTTTGGTTGCCGGCGACTGATTAATAGTGCCAATAGGGGCCTTCAGGTTTTAAAAGTTCTCATAAGCAAGCAAGTAATAATAATAACAATAATAATAATAAATTTGAAGGTTCTGATTACCAATTGACGGGATCAATATCTGGCACTCCGTTAGCCACGCAAAATACACCGGATGGACTTACGGCGACTTCGCTTTCTATACAACAAGTGACTCACCTACAAGGATTGTCATCGTATCCACACGAGTATAATAATTATCCGGCATTATCGGTGAGTTACGTTGGTTCTAGTACTTCAATTTGGTTTGCTTTCTTCAATAGAAAGTAAACTGCCTTTTCTTTCGGGTTTTCTTTTATTTTTCTTTTTTTTTTTTTTGTTTTGTTTTGACAGATAATTGTATTTACAGTAACTGAAGAGAACGTTGTTCTCTATGAAAAGACAAATCAAAACGTGTATACAAACATTATTGCATAAAGAGCAGTTTTAAATGAAAACTTTTGTTTCTACTACCAATATTTGCACACAGATACTTACTTATTGTATTTATATCAGAAGAATAATATAAAAAGGAAATACATATGTACATAGTACTAATTTTGTATAACTGAAAGTAAAAATAAAATAAATTTGCAAATAACAGTGGTGTCAATATAAAGCTGTTCAAACCATAGGACAAATAGCTCTTATTATATAATATTTGAAATAACTAACTTTTAATTATTTTTGTTAGAATTTTCGAAATTTGCTCTGTGACGAAAAATTAAATTAGACACTGATAACTATTATTTAACACATTCTAATAATTATCTAATAATAATAACTATACGTACATATTGTCATGATATTGATAACATTTATCTCAAGAAATATAATTTTTGCTTTAAATATGGCCTGGCCAGTACTGGGTTAATTCTAATCCTAAATATGCGGCAAAGTGGAAAGAGGAAGGGACACGTATACCGCCAAACTAAAAAAAAAAACGTGAAAGTTTTAAATTATAACTGTTTCTTTGCTGTAAAAAGTTATGTAACAATTATTTATTGTTGTTTTTTTCAGTTAGAATGTTATTTATTGAAAGGTATTACTATCGCTGTATGTCAAGACACCGTCTGACTTATATTTAGATACATAAATAAAAAACAAAAAATTGACGTTCGCACAGAACGAACGAATGTTAGATATTGGTCGCTTAAAGTTTTTAATTTGATTAATGCTTATGATTAGAAGAAATTAATTTTTCAAAATTGCGATTGATTTAATCGATTGAAGAAGTTGGATATTAGTCGCTTATTATGTAATTGTCCAGACTAAATCATTGTTTTTTATTGCATTGAAAAACTATTTGTGATGAGACGTACCAACAAAAGGTAAACGGAAATTTCTGAAACGTGAACACACAAAATATAATGATACACGAAAGCTATAGCTTTTTCGCCTCAATAGTAGTCGAATGAAAGAAAGATTATCAAATCTTTTTTCAAGAAACCATATCGTGAAACGATAAGACATTGTAAAATAATACCATTATTTTATAACGGATATCTTTCTCTTGAAGTAAGCGTAAATTTTGCCTTTTAAAATAGGTTCTGTACGAGTCAAATGCTCTGCTACTCTAAGTATTTATAAGCATTTTCATCGAGCATATTATTAATGTTCAAAGCTTTGAATAACCGAGAACATATTGTCTTGATACTTGAAATTTGTTTCAGAGAATCATACAAACTATCCCATCTTGTAGCGCCAGGTCGACCAACAAGGAATCATCTCCAAATGTAAATCACCGATTTTAATGAAACTTACGAACGATGTTGTTCTCGAAAAAATATTTGACATGTATTTGTTTTACGGGCCGAAATTTATGTCGAAGAAGTGAAGACAAAGCCCCAAAGCTCGGGGCTTGGAAACATATTTCACAGAATGTTTTGGAAGCCATTACTTTTAGAAAAATAACAGCCAATTTGTTCTTAAACAGCAGAATTCAGCTGTGTGAACAACTTCGGGAAAAAATTAATTCGATAAAAAGATTTAATAAAAATTCACATGTTTCTGCTGATTTTTAGTGCAAAAAACTGGAAATGATGTTGAAAAGTTTGAGAAAATAGTACATATTTTCAGAGCATTGCGCCTAATCCAAGTTGGAAAGAAAAGAAGCGGAACGAATGCGAACGCGAATGATCGCAATGGAATCAGACCCAGTCCAATCTCATACGTATTTTCGGCTACAGCTTTCATGTACGGTGCATTGGCCGAAATAGTTACATTTATTAATCGCTTGATGAGCGGAGCGAGCATAGTATCTCTTCTCGTACAGATACTTTGTTTCGCTGGTTTTCTTTCCAACTCTGCATAGTACGTAGATAAGCGTTACGATAAATATATAGACGTAATTCTTATAAATGAGAATAAATATAAAGAGATCAGGACTGACTTAATAACAATAAAAATACGTAAACTCTTCGTGTTACGCCCATCATATAAGTAATGTTCATTCTCACGTTTATGTATGTACACATGCAAATTTGTATATTCATTTATTGCGCAAATTTGTAAATTTATTTACTGTATAATTTTATTGCATAATGTGATTTATTCTACAAGTAATAATGTAATGTTTTTTCAATCCTTTTCAGTTATCAGACGAGGTAACGTACGCCGAATTATGTTTGACACGTCCATCAGCATTATCAACGTTAGTAAGCGATACAACGTTGACTGGTGCAAGTGGAATCGGCAGTTTAAGTACACTCGACGGTTATGGTAGTGGGGTGATCGTAGGTGGTAAACCGTGTACGAGAGAAGCTACGATTTATGCTTGCATAGATCACAATGCAAGACCATTAAAAATCGATCCATCATCTACTTCGCCGTTCACATTGGCATCTCTGTCGACAAGAAATACATTTCGGGACTGTAATGTTTCAACGATGAATAACAAACACCCCACAAGAGAAATTGTTACTGTACGTACACCGTTAATATCAACCCAGGAAAGTTGTGTATAGGGATGCGATTTTGACGCGCTGAATATCAACGAATACTACGTTTGATCTGTTGTGCGCGTCTAGTTCTTAAATGTGGTTCTACAACCATTTGTCCTATAACGAAACGTACATACATACATATATGATATTTGATATGCGACAAGTGTGTAAAGTAGTTAACAGAATTAACGTCAGGTGGACTAATCAATCATTAATTGTCAAATATTAGTACGGTAGCGAAAGAATACAAAGGAACAACGTGTCCTCTTGGTATATTAAAAATAAAAGCGTGATATTAATGTTAATCCACGAATTGTTCAAAGACACTAATAAGTTAAGTTTAAATTTGGTCACTAAGACTGATTTAAATATTATGTAACCTTCCATGTACAGGGTGCTCCGTTTATTGTAAGCAACTAAATTGTTTCGCCCGTTACTTGAAATGCAAAAATATTCGCGGTTGTATGATTTAAAGATCTGTTTTTAATACTAGATGGACATTACAAGTTCACGAAGCTATACGCTTTTCGTTACTCGTGTTATAACTCGCACCAATTGATTGAAATGCGGAAGATCAGTGGTTATATCGGTTCTCAATTTTTCGCTGAAATCAATATACATTACATCATTACGCATTTCATGCATTAAGATATTAATTACCATTTCTTCACCCAACCTCCATATTTTTCGAATTACTTACGATATGTAAGTACTTAGCATTGTGTTTAGCGTATTAAACTATAATATTTTGTATAACTGATAATGATATTCATTCGGGTGATATGGAAATTTCTATGACTACTTTTTATCCATAAAATGCTGATTTACCTTTCACCATCGTATGATGATAAAAATTCATGGTGTTACACAAAATGATACGAATAACAGTGTGAGAATTGTCAATTCTGACAATGTAAGAAATATATTTTTTATCATCAATAAATATACAGGAAACATTCGATAATTGCATAAGAATATTCTCTTCGTAATTGCACAGTCGTCATCCTTGTTACGGGATGGGAGGTTGGGTATATCGTATTTGGTGTCGTTTTAATCATAAAAATGTAGGAAACATGTTGTTGATAAACATGTGTCATTTATCACAAATCAAAAATAAGAAAGGTTGATTTTTAAGTTAAACGTATCAGCTTGTCTCCAGCCTTTAACGTTTGCCGAACGTCCCTCTTCCTCTTTCACTCACGTTGTCCTTTTTCTACGTTCGGCACATCTTAAATCTCAGTTTCGAGAATCGAGAATCGTTTCTGCCTTTGCAGAATTTGCAACACTCGATTTTTTTGCAATTACCGAATGTTTCGTGTATTTTGTCTCGTTCTCTTTTCTTAATCGTGTCGGCCGGATAAAATACGACGGTGCGCAGGAAATATAAATCTCCATTGATTCATAAATTTTCGCGGTTTACCCCTTATAGTTAATATACATATAACGGAGGTTAAGCTACACAAGGTTGTGTCAGGATTACTCTTCTAGCGAATTTTAGCGAATTTCTTGTAACAAGTGATATTCGCAACAGGAAAGATTGCTGTCAGTCGGAAAGGAATAAAAAACAACAAACACATACAAACAATCTCGCTTGACATTTGTCATTCCTTCTCTAGTTAATTTGAAAATTCGGAGCCTTTATAGATCCGTGACTAGAGCGGAGAGAGATAGATAGATAGATAGATAGATAGATAGAGAGAGAGAGAGAGAGAGAGAGAGAACTCCCATGTACATGTGTACATATATACTGTCACGACATGAGAAATTGCCTTAATCGACGAGATACCTTTCACGTAGTAGCACTGCTAGTCAACGAACGATTCAAGAACGGCCTCGTTCTCAACTTACTGCTAAGAAAGAAGTTGGGTGTACTGGATCCAAGTCGTCGTCGTGTGAGCCTTATTAGGCTGAAGGAGGACATTCAAAGTGGACTGCTAGGTTTTAATCCGGAGCGGGTCAAGAGTGAACGAGTAGAGAATATCGGAGAGGGCAACATCGAAAGAGAGTATTCGTACAAGTTAGTCGTAGCTCGTCCTCTTGTGACTCACAGTACTTTTATCTTCGCGCATATCGCTCGTCACAGAAAGCTCGCTTCTTGTATATGTTAACCATAAGCGAGATGCTTAGTTAAGCTATGCTGTATACTGCCAAGTTAAACTATGATGTAGTGTGTGAGTCAAAGGAGATCATCGTTTCTTTGTCGACTAATGTGAACAACATATTTTAAGGAAAGTCAACGTAAGAGCCTCGAATCAAATGCAACCTACATCATCATCTTTTTCCCCATCATTAATAACAATGAAAAAAAGTTGTGTTCATGAGTTGGAGATTACTATATATATATATCTTCGCATATCTTGTTTAACTTATTATACCGATATAATTACTACGCTATAAATTCCAGAAAAGTATTTATGAGTTGATACATACTTGGATTATTTCAGAGTTCAATAGGCTTTAATGAATTTTTATCACAATTAAAAAATTAAATAAAGCTGATCAATTGAAACTGGGATCACACAATGATTTAATATTTAAACATATCAATTCGATCATTATTATTTATGGCATTATTTTTAATGTCCACGCGTATGTGCACGGTTGATAATTATTTGAAATAGGGGCAATTTCAGCGATGATCTTGAAATGTGTTATCAAGGTCAATATTTCGAACAACTCTTTCTTATGTATGTAAACCGCCGTTCGGCTCCGGTCCAAAAGTTATAAAGCAATTTACATTTAATACCAAATGGCGTTATTCGATAAATCATTTCACAAATATTTATTTTGTAAACAATGTTACAACGACGGTAGGTATATTTATATATTGTATATCTTTCACCAGTTGAAGATCAAAACAACATTCCATATGTGGCGAATGAAAAGAGAGTTTGCGTTTCGTCCCGGGACTACCGGTGGACTCGTCAGTAAGGCTATGCCCGGTAGTTCCTGCCTTAGACGTAGAGGGAGTCTCGCTAGGTGCGGAATTTGTATCAATCGCTCGTATATTCGACCGCTAGCGAGTTAGACAGACTCGTTGTCATCGTAGCCCTCTAGTGTTGGCGGTTGGTACCAGTGGATCGCCTGGGAGGTGTTGCGCCGCGTTGATGCCTCGACCTGTCGGCGGCCTATTGATACCGATCCGCCACACATACATATCAATCGATGCATCGAAAATTATTTAACGCCTATCTTGCCGCCATTCGCTGCCCGATGCTATTCTATGCCCGAGGTTTTTCTTTTTTATTTGTCCAATGTTAAAAACGATTATCTCATCGATGAGCTAAGTTTAGGTTGGGTTGTATAAAAATATCTAGAATAAAGCATAATCTTAAAGTAAACGTAATCGAAGATTTTTGCAAATATCTTGGCAACTAAAGCATAGCGGCGGTTATACACACATGTATGTATGTGTGTATAGGAATGTTTGCTTTGAGAATGTATTTCAAGGTCATGGAAATTGGTGAGGTTGCCTGTATTCCGAACCTTCCCGCAGGGAGGATTCGCTTTTGCGAGTCTATGGGGGCTGGCAAACCCACGTTCCCGCAGCCAGGGAGGACCGTCGGGACAAGCGTCCCGCTTACGTGAGTCCTCTATGTACACCGCAAGGAAGGTTGCTGTGGTGTAAGACTAAGTCTTCCCCACGGAGCCTTGGGTAGTAGCGCACCCACGATCCTGAAGCCAAGGGTGAGACCGTCGGGAGAGCCGCCGAGGTACATTTCCTCAACTTCCGCTTACGTGAGTCTCATCTGGGTCTGACTGCACGGTTAGCAGGATAGCCGTGCAGCAGAGACGTGGCGGTACATCCACAGGCGCGGTCCCACCGTTGACAAATGAACGGTACCACGGGCGGTCGAGTGTTAGCCCAGAGGGCGTAGCGAACCCTTGGCTCGACCAATAATGGGTATGGACTCGTGGTGGCAGTGGTTGTGGCCAAATGCTGGCAAGAGGGCTGGATTAAGGAGGACAAAGTCCTCCGAGTGGCCTTCGGCGGGTGAGCAGCGTCCCACCTGCTCCGGATACCGTCCCGGAAGACGGAAGGGCTTGGGCCCCGTTCGACCTGAGACGAGTGAGCTTCCTGCGGGCCTAACTATTTGAGGTAACCCGGTACTCGGTACCGTGTGCGCTGGTTGGGCGTATCCCAACTCCGATGGCTTCTAGGGTTGCCCGGGTGCTGTTTAGATACTAAATCTCAGGAAAGTACCCGACACCAGAAACCAGACTACATGTATTCCGAACCGAGTTACCGCACCGTTTAATATACATAGTATTAGTTGATTTTAGTTCCAATCAATATATAAATTTGATGTAGCACTGCTAGTATGATGATAAATAATATGTATCATAAAAGAACGTAAAAGTATATTGTAAAAGTGTAATATGACCAGAATATATATGTCGGGTTTACATTAGAATTAGAGTTAGGGGCGTGAAACGAATCTTCGTTTGGATTACACGTTGTCGTTATGCAATAGAGAAGACATTGACTAATGCAAATACGATTATCATAAAACCAGACAAGTAACCGTGGTAATTAGATATTCGAGAAACTAATAGCGATGATCCTAGGTTCAATAACGAATCCGCGGTAGACGGGATGAAAGATGAACGTGCTCACAAAATCTAAGTCGGACGCGTAATATTCACTGGTCGTAAGGGGTTACTCTTTTCGTTGATGAGATCGCGAGAGAGAATGACTTTCCCGTCCCAATGATGCCACAGAGGAAAACTATAATGGTGCGTGTCTAAGGACACGAGATCATCGGATTCGTCGAGAAAAGCCTTCGTTCAGAAAGTAAGGGAAATTGGCGTTGCTGCCAATCAGTGGTTAGAAAAAGATGCTAGCCGCCCTCGAGGGAAAGTTGCTAGTGGGAGACGTCGCTCGTTGAAAAATAGGTATCCCCTATTTTCACGTAGTTGGGACAAAGACTATTTGTCTGTTTGAAGGACTTTAGTTAGCTAAATCTTAAGATTTATA
>NT_176516.1:0-445 GCF_000188095.3 Bombus impatiens
CTCTCGTCACAACGAATCTAACACACACACACACACACTCTCTCTCTAACAATTCTATCAATTCTCACGACTCTACTCTTCGACGACTCGATACCTCTAACGACTCTATTCTTCGACGACTCTGATTCTCGCAACACGCACACATTTCGATTCGCCTTGGGTAGCGAAACCGTCCTTCTTCTAACGTTGTCTATTGTTTCCCTCATACCTATGTAAGAACTTCCAACTAAGTGCCTTTAGTCCGAACCACAGAAACACGACGTACACGGTTTTTCTATTTTCAACTGATTTCTAATTCGAATTACATTATGATATTAGAATAAGTATCTAGTAACACAACTTCCGAACCGATGTAATTATTGCAATGATTGTTAAATTTCAAAATAATTTCAAATCCGTGTTAAGCATATGACGTATATGTTCATGTGTAGTATTTCGAATAGTT
>NT_176517.1:0-16507 GCF_000188095.3 Bombus impatiens
TTATTACGTTATATGGGATAACGTTATAACGTAATACGTTATATAGTATAACGTTATTACGTATTACGATATATGGTATAACATTATAACGTAATGCGTTATATGGTATAACGTTATAGCGTAATACGTTATATGGTATAACGTTATAACGTATACTACATAACGTAATACGTTATATGGTATAACGTTATAACGTATACTACATAACGTAATACGTTATATGGTATAACGTTATAACGTATTACGTTATACGGTATAGCGTTATATGGTATAACGTTATAACGCATTACGTTATACGGTATAGCGTTATAACGTTTTAGGTTATATAACATAACGTTATATGTTATAACGTTGTAACGTAATACGTTATATGGTATAACGTTACAACGTTTTACGTTGTACGTAATACGTTATATGGTATAACGTTATAACGTATACTACATAACGTAATACGTTATATGGTATAACGTTATAACGTATACTACATAACGTAATACGTTATATGGTATAACGTTATAACGTATACTACATAACGTAATACGTTATATGGTATAACGTTATAACGTATACTACATAACGTAATACGTTATATGGTATAACGTTATAACGTATACTACATAACGTAATACGTTATATGGTATAACGTTATAACGTATACTACATAACGTAATACGTTATATGGTATAACGTTATAACGTATACTACATAACGTAATACGTTATATGGTATAACGTTATAACGTATACTACATAACGTAATACGTTATATGGTATAACGTTATAACGTATACTACATAACGTAATACGTTATATGGTATAACGTTATAACGTATACTACATAACGTAATACGTTATATGGTATAACGTTATAACGTATACTACATAACGTAATACGTTATATGGTATAACGTTATAACGTATACTACATAACGTAATACGTTATATGGTATAACGTTATAACGTATACTACATAACGTAATACGTTATATGGTATAACGTTATAACGTATACTACATAACGTAATACGTTATATGGTATAACGTTATAACGTATACTACATAACGTAATACGTTATATGGTATAACGTTATAACGTATACTACATAACGTAATACGTTATATGGTATAACGTTATAACGTATACTACATAACGTAATACGTTATATGGTATAACGTTATAACGTATACTACATAACGTAATACGTTATATGGTATAACGTTATAACGTATACTACATAACGTAATACGTTATATGGTATAACGTTATAACGTATACTACATAACGTAATACGTTATATGGTATAACGTTATAACGTATACTACATAACGTAATACGTTATATGGTATAACGTTATAACGTATACTACATAACGTAATACGTTATATGGTATAACGTTATAACGTATACTACATAACGTAATACGTTATATGGTATAACGTTATAACGTATACTACATAACGTAATACGTTATATGGTATAACGTTATAACGTATACTACATAACGTAATACGTTATATGGTATAACGTTATAACGTATACTACATAACGTAATACGTTATATGGCATATGGTATAGCGTTATAACGTATTACGTTATATAACATAACGTTACATGGCATAACGTTATAACGTATTACGTTATATGGTATAACGTTATAACGTAACGTTATATGGTATAACGTCATAACGTAATACGTTATATGGTATAGTGTTATAACGTATAACGATATATGGTATTACGTTATAATGTAATACGTTATATGGTATAATGTTATAACGTATTACGTTATATGGTATAACGTTATAACGTATACTACATAACGTAATACGTTATATGGTATAACGTTATAACGTATACTACATAACGTAATACGTTATATGGTATAACGTTATAACGTATACTACATAACGTAATACGTTATATGGTATAACGTTATAACGTATACTACATAACGTAATACGTTATATGGTATAACGTTATAACGTATACTACATAACGTAATACGTTATATGGTATAACGTTATAACGTATACTACATAACGTAATACGTTATATGGTATAACGTTATAACGTATACTACATAACGTAATACGTTATATGGTATAACGTTATAACGTATACTACATAACGTAATACGTTATATGGTATAACGTTATAACGTATACTACATAACGTAATACGTTATATGGTATAACGTTATAACGTATACTACATAACGTAATACGTTATATGGTATAACGTTATAACGTATACTACATAACGTAATACGTTATATGGTATAACGTTATAACGTATACTACATAACGTAATACGTTATATGGTATAACGTTATAACGTATACTACATAACGTAATACGTTATATGGTATAACGTTATAACGTATACTACATAACGTAATACGTTATATGGTATAACGTTATAACGTATACTACATAACGTAATACGTTATATGGTATAACGTTATAACGTATACTACATAACGTAATACGTTATATGGTATAACGTTATAACGTATACTACATAACGTAATACGTTATATGGTATAACGTTATAACGTATACTACATAACGTAATACGTTATATGGTATAACGTTATAACGTATACTACATAACGTAATACGTTATATGGTATAACGTTATAACGTATACTACATAACGTAATACGTTATATGGTATAACGTTATAACGTATACTACATAACGTAATACGTTATATGGTATAACGTTATAACGTATACTACATAACGTAATACGTTATATGGTATAACGTTATAACGTATACTACATAACGTAATACGTTATATGGTATAACGTTATAACGTATACTACATAACGTAATACGTTATATGGTATAACGTTATAACGTATACTACATAACGTAATACGTTATATGGTATAACGTTATAACGTATACTACATAACGTAATACGTTATATGGTATAACGTTATAACGTATACTACATAACGTAATACGTTATATGGTATAACGTTATAACGTATACTACATAACGTAATACGTTATATGGTATAACGTTATAACGTATACTACATAACGTAATACGTTATATGGTATAACGTTATAACGTATACTACATAACGTAATACGTTATATGGTATAACGTTATGTTAAGTTATGTAACATAACGTTATATGGTGTAACGTTATTACGTAATACGTTATTTGGTATTACGTTATAACGTAATACATTATATGGTATAACGTTATAACGTAATACATTATATGGTATTACGTTATAACTTATTACGTTATGTGGTGTAACGTTATGACGTAATAAATTGTATGCTATAACGCCATAATTTATTACGATATATGGTATAACGATATAAAATATTACGGCATATAGTATAACGTTGTAACGTATAACGTTATAACGTATTACGTTATATGGTATAGCGTTATGACGTAATGAATTGTGTGCTATAACGTCAGAATGACATAACGTTATATGGTATAACGTGATAACATATTGCGGTATATAGTATAACGTTGTAACGTATTACGTGATATAGTATATCGTTATATGGTATAACGTTATAACGTAATAGGTTATATGGTATAAAGTTATAACGTAATACGTTATATGGTATAACGTTATAACGTAATACGTTATATGGTATAACGTTATAACGTAATACGTTATATGGTATAACATTACGTTATATTGTGTAACGTTATATGGTATTACGTTATAACGTATTACGAAGTGCCATAGGAATATGGCTTACCAAAGTCATGTTCTAGTATACTTGTCAGATTTTCATACTCGATCTCGTATAACAGTAATCGTCAAGAGAAATCATTTCATTTCTCATCTTTCTTTTTCACGTATAGCTACTGTCTACCCGATCGTGCCAGCAATTATATGACATTCTGTATATTTCTTCCTTTAATTGCATTCAGTAATGTATTAGCAAATTTTATTTTTTTAGTATTTTTCTCTATAATGCACGTATACAATGAATTAATTTTCAGTCTTATAATTATATAACAGGGTTGCGAAAGTGGTGAAGGAACGGTCAGTGTATACTATTTTATAATTTTTTTCACATTAATTATCAGTATTGTAATATCGTAATGTAGTTTGAATTAGAAATCAGTTGAAAATAGAAAAACCGTGTACGTCGTCTTTCTGTGGTTCGTTTACATTTAAGGGTGCCTACATGACTAAAGGCACGTAGTTGGTAGTTCTTACATAGGTATGAGGGAAACAATTCACAACGTTAGAAGAAGGACGGTTTCGTTATCCAAGGCGGGGCGACCGAAAGATCAGAGTGTGCGAGTCGAAACGTGTGCGTGTTGCGAGAATCAGAGCTAATTTAGTCGTCGAAGAGTACAATCGTTGGAGGTAATCGAGTCGTCGAAGAGTAGAGTCGTGAGAATTGATAGAGTTGTTAGAGAGAGAGTGTGTGTGTTAGATTCGTTGTGACGAGAGTGGTCAAATAACTGTAACGTTATTTGATATAGTTACACGTATTGCATTTGGTTTCCGTTAAATAAATATTATTTTCTGTCCAATTTATATTTGTATATTCAAGTTAATATTAATAAATTGTAAGTAATCGGGAAAAAATTTCTATCTTTATTTTCCGATATTACAATATAATTATCTTTTCCCCCCTTTTTTAAATTCATCTCTGACAAGATTAATTTACTAGGTTTAAATTATTATTTTAATGTATAAAATTCATACATATTTCAACTTTTATGAAATTCGTACATATTCCTTCACGTGATGTCGAGTCGTAGGGATCTCTTAAACCAGTGCTAATGACTGATACTTGGGAAAAATTAAGGAAAGAACAGGGGAACACAACTTGAATAAGGAAATGTCAAAGAAGAACTCGAGATTTCCTTACAATTAAAATAATTTTCACATACAAACTCCTGCAACACGATGACTTTACATTCAAATTTTCAAGTCATACGCTAACCATGAAAAAAATGTTTTACCGGAATCCCCGGCGGGAATGAGATTCATCTAATTTCAAACACGCGTCTCTTTGCTTTCTGGGCGATATTAAAAGAATATTTCTCTCGCTGCACGATGAAAAACACGGTACAATTTGTCTAGATTTTCTTTCTCAGCCGTTAAAGCGGAGGAATTCCACGACGTCTCCGTCTTTTTATCCTTTCTCTTTAACTTGCACCACGCCTTATTCTCGTGGCTACCGAGTTTCGCGCTTCAAAAATCCGTCAATTTTTCGTGTCGCCGAACACCTTAGGAGCACGAATAATTACCGTCTAACGATCGCAATTAATTAGAATTCTTCTCCACGAAATGTGGAAATTTCAGAAAGACAAAGTGAATGATCTTAAAGAAGAAATTTAACTGCTCTTAAAAAGAAAGTTTGACCAATCTGTTCGATTATATCATTAACTCGCCTATTTTATTAGTTTAAGCACCATTACAATTGCAATTAATTACAATTTTTAATATGGTAGATGGATATTTAGGGACGAAACGAATTTTCTTAAAGAGAACATTTTATTTCACTTATTTGAAGGAAGAAATTATATTTTATTATTAGACGCAGCAATTTTTGTAACAATTGCAATTAATCAAAACTTCCAATATGGTTGATACAAATTTTGTAAAGACGAACGATCGATCGATGGACGAACGTTAACGAAAGTTAAACGGCAAAGACAAGGTTTTTTATTTCATTCATTTTGAAATCAAAAATTTGATGAATTCTTTTGATTATACCATTAAGCCTTTATATTCGTCTGGCGCTTCATTGAAGACGTTGATAATATGCAAATTATTATTCATTTACAAATTACAAATCAACGGACTACCATGTTTCTGTAAAATTATAGAATTCTAAAAATTGTTTGTGTATCAGAAGTCTATACATACATTATTCACAAGGGATTTTACATTTATTTCACATGGTTCAGGTCATAAATTGCCAAAGTAGTTATAACTAAAATCAAAATGGCAGAGCCGCTGTTTGAAAGCCAAATTTTTCCGAGAGGTTTTTCCCTCGAAGAAAGTTTTGATTGGGGCGATACGTGTCTCCATGCCTGGCTTCATTAAACCCTCTCGACTGCGAGTTATTAATTTCCTGGATGATGACGACATTTACAAGAACGAGTTTATCAATTCAGTTGGCTCGTAGCGGTTTCAAGGAACTTGGTGGAAGATTTAATTAGTCGCATGTATGTAATTTGCGAGAGATGTAAGGATAAAATAAAAACACTGGATTCTAGATTCGAGAAACTATTCTTAAAAGTAATAATCACAGACTTCTCCAGATTTTTTTTTTGTCAAATTTTTTATTTGTATTTATCTGAAAGAAATGAAGCTTATTAAAATAAGGTAAATAGGAGAAACTTTCATAAACGATATCAACGAGTTCTGCAGCAAAAATTCTTAAACTTAATTCGGCTGATTAAATTTGGATATATTATAATTTTAAAGAATTATTGAGCCATTAAAAGTCAGTACTCAATTTTCTCAATTAATATAGATTTCCGATTTTTATTTTTATTTTTTAGGCGTAACTTAATATAACTTTTTTCATTTCTCAATGATCCTAAACTTACGTAACTTCTACGCATCATTTCACTAGTTAGTTCTTAATAACTTAATAAAAATAAAAAAATGCAAAATGAAATTTTCAGAATCCACGCTGTTCCTGATATCTTTCATCTTTCTTAGCACGATGTGCATCACACTCGTCAAGATCACCGAAAATCCAGATCTCAAAAACGAGTATAAATCCTCTGCGCCTTCTACATAATCTTCTCTCAAGTTCTTTGACCACAATTTTCCAGAATTTTCACTGCACGAAAATTTTATGTAAAATTCTACCACCTTGATAATTAGTGGCCTAATTCGTCCATAGTGGATGACTTACGAGTATCTGAGGCAATTTCATCGACGGAGGCGCACATGGCTTACGAGCACTCATGCGATCGGGGATTGGCACCCAAGGGTGCCACGTGATACGAATGGAAGAACGAGGCTGGGGCCACCTTTATTCGCCGTTCACGTATTTCGATAACGTGGAAATTTGTGAGGGATCGCTTAAAAGTTAATAGGCGCAGGGTAACAACCACGGCGCGTTAATAAAAGCGGCGGCGTTTACATTTAACCAGCAGGAACTTTGAACCGTGACGAAAAGCTCTCTTTTCCACCTTCTCTTCTTTATTGAAGACATTCCACGAAGAACGATATTGCTGGTTTGAGGGAGACGACTTAACCTCGGGGAATATCGGAAAATATTTAAATGCGACCGATAATGTGATTTATCTGATTGATGAACACATTGGAACAAAGATGACGAAAACATGATAAATGGCTCAGCTTGTTCTTTGGAGGTAAGTGTTTTAATCTTCTTGATTTCTTTTGAATATATACTGACTATATATAATATTGAGTACATAGAATTTTGTAATGATTATATGCCGACTACCTTTAGTCGATTTATTTGGATATACAATTTTTTAAAAGAAATTGATTTTGCAATGATTAACTTATACAGAGTGCATTAAATGCTTTAGAGGGAAAGTTTTTAAATTTTTGTTGATTTTTTTATGTATATTACTTTTCTTTGTAACGATTGTGTTATAAGTATATATAGTAGACTTTTTAGTGTATATAAATTTTTAGAAGTAATTAGCCCCACAATATTATACGTATATAGGTCTAGTTGATATTATATCGGAAATCTGAATATCTCGAAAATGAAAATGAGTAAGAATGGAGTTTACATGGTTGAACATAACTTTACTAATTATAATCATTTCACACAAGTTCAAAACTGCAATAGTACTGCATAATCTTCGCTTTATCACGTCAAATAAAGTCATTAAGAAAGTCTATCATCCGTTAGGAATAAGTACAATAATACAAGGATTAAAAGTAAATAAACAATTTCTTTTTCTCGAATAATCAACTATTCGGAAGGTCTATTGTCAAGTGCAAATAAATTGTTCACCGCATTGTTCATTACATCGAAATAGGTTATTTTGGTCTTCAGAGTTTCACAAGATGTATTTTTATCCTAATTTTTATTTTGACTTGTCATTTTGCAGTACAAATTAAGACAGGATTTATCATGAAAATACTTCTTCAAGAAGAGAATTTTTCTTGGGCTACTACTTGCTCTTTAATTAGCAACGTTTTGGCAAATATATGAGCAGAAAGATTAAGGAAATAGAAGTTTTGAAATTAGCAATTTCGTTTAGAAGCCCGTTCAAGTAAATCGTTTTCCCCTTGTGCTTCTTTCCCCTCCATAAATACAACATAGCGAGGCAATAACAACATAGCGCGTGTTTCCTTCTAGTTTCGCATAACGGAATAATAAAAGATTTGTAATTGCATTTCAGCAGTAAAAATTTACAACCAGTGAATCATAAAAAGGGCGACCTACTTTCTACAACTAAATTCCCTCAGGCTTCGTACATTTTGCTTTATATAATAAAAGAAAGATGTGAAAAAGAAGAGTAATGGAAGAAAATTATTTTTAAAGATATAAAATAAAATATAAATAAGAAGATACAACGTTCTGAATACTATTTTCTATGAATGATTGCAGTTAAAACCACGAAATTGTACACGTTTCGAAAGTTGTTACAAACATTAACACACACAGCAGCTGCTTGGTGAAGTTTCTAAGCAGTTTCGTACGAGACTTTTGCATTGTAAAGTGGAGAAGCCCGCGAGGAGGTCTGCTCTGACGCTCCAACTTTGCAACGATAGACACCTAAAATACGCGACTTTTGTTTTTCTGCTTCAAAAGTAGCATTATACGAGGTCGAGTGTTATTCACTTTTTTCATCGTGTGCAAAGTGCTTGAAAATTTATCTACGATTTTTTTTTGAGGGGTGATTGCTAGCAAAATTGTATTGGATCTTGAAAAACAATTTTGTGTGTTGTAAATATTAAAAAAAATATTTTTTAACGCTGCTCTAGTACGATCTGGACAAAATTTCAAATGAGACATCATGATAAGGATTGCTTTCGAAGACATTTGTTTCTGACACCTTTCATTTCGAACGAAACTTCTTTTCTCTAGAAATCTAAAAGATAGGATCTTAAATAGCACAGGATAGGAATATAAATTTTTAACAAAATTTAATTCATTTTTCCCTACTGGTGTGGATAGAAAAAATACTCTTCAAATAATAGTGCTATTTCACAGTAATAAAAAATTGGACTGAGACATAAAACCTATTCTAGTATTATAAAAATATAAAGGAAATTATTAGTAGAATTTCGAATTGAAAGTAGATAGGGAAAGCAGGGGAAAATTAAGTACAGACTTCTCTTTTCATACTTCCAAGGGTGTTCTGATCAGATACTGTCCATTTCTACTTTCGCCGCACTCTCAGATTTTTTCCCGCAGTTCCAATAATGAAATTCCATTTCTTTCATTACATGAACTTTATTCGATTCATTTTACCAATGGCGTATATCGAGTTTTTCGATAAAAACTTTGTGTTAGTCTAAAATTAAGGACTTATTTAAATCTATTCCAGTGAAATATCATCAAACATTTATTTCGTTTGCTTCAACCAAGGGACCGTTTACAAAGGGGAAACGACGTTATCAGGGCGTCATATGCTTTTAAGGGTGAAAATATAAATATTTAAGGGTTCTCTCTATCGTTAGAAGCAATGCCGCGTTCCCAAAGGGATTTTTACCCGCGTAATAACATGACGTTGTTTCCTTTACGCAATATTTACCCTCTGTGAAATTAACCTACATTTTAGATCTACGGGCCGCGCTGACGAAATTAAATTTATACGAAAATATTTCCTTCGTTTCTCATAATGTCATTGGAGGAATACAATCAAAATACTGAAATTAATTATACATACAATTACCTATGTAGTTAAGAAAGTTTTGTGAAACAGTTGGAAAAAGTTCATTTGAAACATAGATTTTATTAATTGGAATATCTCTTGCAAGTCGTGCATTTTCATATGACAAAATCCGCGTTTCTGAATTTGTGTATGTTTTATGTTACGTCAAGGAATCTAACAATTGACTAACGTATTGTAGTATACGTGCAAAAATATTCTTTGATATAAAAAGAAACAGAAAATTCAGGAGTCCATCACGGATGTCATTTTCCTCTAGTTAAATATTTCATACAAACGTTTTTAAACAGAATTAAAATTCTACCAAACTCTTTCTCTCTTTTTGAGTGTAAAACATATTGAATAATTTTTCAAATTAGTAGAAAAATACAAAGGTTATTAAAAAAATTGAATTTTCGCTACTACAGATATACGTATATATTATTGTGGAGATTTAAAAAAAATGATAGTACTTAAGTCCTGAAAGTTACAAAATTCTTCAGTAAATGGTGCTAATGGAATAAAAGGTCCAACCAATCTGCAATTAGGCGATTTATTGTACATCGTTATTCTACTTGAATTAATTCCGCCCAGAAAATTCGGCGAAACAAAACCAAACTAAACAAAGCTGTTGGAATTACAGTACTATAGGCAGCATAGGAATAAAGTATACCGAATGGTATACGATTCACGCGGTTAATCATTTTCAGCACGTTAAGTACGAACTACAATTGAAGAAAGCTTCAATTAAACATCATCAGGGGGACAATTTCGCGAAGAATAATCGGTTTAACGGAACATGGAAACGAACAAGACGTTAGGAACGGTTGATTTTCACGTTGCGCTTAAAATGGAAGGATGAGGACTGCCCTATCGTATCATTTACGCTTCAACTTCGTTTACAGTCCAACTTCGTTTCCCTTTTCACGGTTGTCAGAACATTTGCAAGCTTAGAGACGTGAAAATTTCGCGACTTTGCATACCGCCGTCGACTAAACACTCTCGAAAACGTGACTCTATTACAAGTTACTTCCGGGATGGGTCATTATCAAAATGGGAAATTAAAATTAAATTAAATGAAGCCACGCGCAGTAATTGCAGCCGGCAGTTTTTATTAATTCCCCAGCCAGTGAAACTGAAGTTACATGTTCTTATTTTTCTCGCATATTTTCCACTCTTCCGCCGACCTGCCAGCTCCCAGTTTGCCATTAATATGTTTACGAGTCGCGAAAATGTTTCGAACGCATTTCATCAGAAAACCTCTAATGTTCTCAATCCTTTAATATTTCGCTGATTTATCGCGAGTGAATGAAAAACATTGATAAAAAGCACAAAGGAAATGGTTCGATTGAGTTGTTTCAGGGGAAATACGTAATTTAATGCACTTCAAAAACTTTGGAATTGTACTGATGCGCTGTTCAATTTCAAGGGAAATTTTATTTGCATCAATGATTCATACTTTTAATCCACACGTGCTTGAATTTTATTTATAATATTTTTCAAATTGATGTCAGTTTGCCTTTATTTAGGATTTGAATGAGATATATTAATTAAATTTTTGCATTTCTATTAATTAAATTTTAAAAAGGATTGGGATTGTTAATGCACATTTTGCAAAAATCGCGAAGTATAGTAAAATTCCTTTGCAATCATGTTTGTGAAAATTATTTAGTAAATGTATGAAATATCCAAAAAATTCACAATAATCATAAAATGACAATGGTAATAATGTAATAACACATTCACTCTCATACTTTTCGTTATATTAGTTCATATAATTATTATGTTAAAGTGATTTTTGTCTTTGTGTCTTTTGCATTGGGAATTTTATATTACAACTTTCAAATCGTACCAAATTTTGTGTATTTTTGGCATATTTTGTAATATATATAAATAAATAGGTGTTGTAAAAAAATAAGCGACTGCAGAAGGTGGAGTTTAGGCTAACCGTGCGTAGTAGAAATGATATGAAAGAATGTTAGATGTAAAAATCAAGTTAGTTTATAAGACGAGATAGACATTAAACGGAAGTACTGTAGCTTGATAGGAAAATTAATAAATATACTACTCCTATTAATAATACTATAACATAAAAGTTATAAGAGTTATTATATTTATCGTATGATCAGAGTATAATTTTGCTTGTTCTTTGAAAAGAAGGTTATTGTACTTATCTTATAAGCTGTTAAATTTAAAATTAAGCCAACAATAGAAGAATCGGATCGAGCAGGGAATGAAGAAGTCTTCAAACACAAGTTTATTAATTCAGACGATGTTGTAACGAAAACGGTATTTACAACCGGATAACTAAATGCAGTATCAAAAATTGAAAAAGAATCAGGAAAATCTAGAAAGCTCTTCCAACCAAATTCATTCTAGGTCGAAACAGACCAAATATAATTACTAGTAATTAAATTTCGATTTGAAATGCTAAATGTGTTCAAAATATTCTTAAATTATTACAGCCAGATCGAAGTCCTTTTAAAATAACTTTTCGCATAATTTCGATTCTTCAAGAATATTATGCAACTTGCTAACTTTAAGGATTACTATATAAGGGGTATCAGAAGAAATATTTTTCCATAAAATTATCATGACTTACAAGTACATCATTTGGAAAGATCAAATGTTTCTTAAGTTCCCGTTTTCTCGCTTTTACGTAGTTTCCATTTTAATTCCGAAGACTGTGAACTCTTTAGCATTGGATTTAAACTTCGATTTCTTTCAAATATAAATGTATCGTCGTTACTCAGATATTTATAATTGTAGCATTTGCTTTAATATTAAAGTAGGAGTAAGTTCCATATTGAAAATTCTACATTATTTAAATATCTAAAGTAAAATAATATGATATAAGATAAAATAAAACATAATAAGATATAAAGACAAAAATAGATATAAAAAATATTTAATAATATCTAATTAATGGTTGATTACATCAATCTTGTATCTTGTTAGCATCATTACAACTCACAATAAACGATACATGATTCCTAGAAAGCAAACAAAACTCGTAAGAAATCATCATTCATGAATCAAAAGAGGAATCGAGCCATTAAAGGTAAAAACATTCCAAAAGAGAACTTTTAACTTTCAATCATTGGTATTAAGACTATAGAATTTCTTTCAAGTAGTCTATTAACAAAGATCTACAAACAATCAGCTGATTGTTCCTATCGTGTATAAGGAAGATTGTTTTACTAAGAGGTTACTTGGCAATGAGAAGAACAATATCATTCTTGAGTAGACATAAATCTTCCTATTCTTAGAATTAGAAGAAAGCATAAAACTGAAGAGTCCTTTTTTAACATTGTTTACGTATATAGATTGTTAACGTATATAGGGTGAAGTAGGATGGAACGCAAATGGTCGTTTAAATTACTTCATTTTGTAGTTTATTTATCCCGCGAAAGGAAAGAAAAATTTGTATCTAAAATAGATTTAAAATAAATTTACACGTATTCTATTAAACTTCCACTCTAATTTATTTGAAGGAATTCTGTTTATACTCTATCATGAGATTCAAATGTTATTTTATTAAATATTTAATGAAATCTTTAGTAATTGCTTGATTCCTTTTATTATTCTTCAATTAATGTGACTTCAATTGAAGGAAAATACAAATTATCTACTATAAGATAAAAGATCTACGTATCATATATTTTATTTGCAATGTGGGAAACGGCATAGATGCTATTTGGAGCAAGAAGAGGTGGGAGAAGACAGACTTGGTGGTAAAAAGCATCTTGATCAGTGACGTAACGAACTTGAATCTCCTGCAGAAATAAGCAGGCAATTTTATTCTTAAACTAGTAAAATATGCAATAAACATGTCGTTTGTATAATTATATAAAAATGTAATCAGTTATGCACCAGGTTTTAATAATCATATTATTCCATATATTTATATCCTCTTAATCTGATCTTCATTAATTCGTTGAGATAATACTTTTAATGAAATTTACAAGATATATTATTTGCAATTACGTGAGTGCAGAATAAATCTGCATTGAAATGGTATTCCTAAATGTATGTTGTAAAATGTAATTAAACACAACGCGAGAAGAAGAGAGAGCTCATAACACAAAAATTTTATTAAAATGACAAAGATAGCAAACTTTTACATCGTATAGGTAAATAGAAAGATTAAATGCTGTCAAATTTTTTTGTATCTTACATGCACGCAATTAATTCTCAACAATTATAATCGATCACGGAATTCAACAAGGTAAATAACACTTTCAATAATCGAAAATTGAAATTCTTGTTTAAAGTAAAAATTATATATTCGAAAATTTATCAATGTAGAATGAAGGAAGAAATTAACTTCTTAATAGAGAAATCATTGAACCGGAAATTTTACAGTTATCCAAAAATTGTTGTCCTTTGATAGAAGAAAGAGACATACTGAAACTTTCAATACTTGTGTTCCTGTATTTTCAATTTTGTTATTCGAAAAATTCATTTTCACAAATTTCCTCTTCAATTCGCGGTGAAACAATATACCTTGGATATTTTTCGTTTCCTAGGCAGAACGATTGAAAAAATGAAGCCGCCGTCCTATCGGCGTGGCCTTCACAATTTCATTCGCGTTTCCGGCAAACATTTTCCAAATTTCTGTCACAGAACTATCTCTTTTTCTGTCGTTTATGGCGAATCTTGCGTTACAAATCCTATATCAAACGACAAATCTTGCGGAGGAATATTGACAGTCCATGTTGAAAACACAGCATAAAAATTTCGCAAGGTTACTTAACAATTACTGTAAGTTATGATTGTACCTTATAACTAGTCAACCAATTCAGTAGAATAAAATTCATATAAATTCCACTTTCTTCATAAAATAACTCTGCACATAAATATTTATTATTGAAATGACTGAGTAACAACTTTTTATTGCCAGTTTGAGAAATTTATAATTTTCCTAAAATGAAAATAGAGTATAAGTAACAGTTCATTATATCTAAAATATTATCTTATTTTGTATACAACAAAATTTAGAGAAAAGGTATTGAAACGGAATTTTTCTCTTACATTTTATATTTAAACTGACTTTTGCACTATTTTTTGCACTTGAAAAAGACAATTAATTATAATTCCTCTTTATCCAATTTTATATTGACAAAATAGTTTAAAATTTCTTTAGTCAACTATATATTCAAGCTATCTTTCTCCTTTATGATTTGTGTAGCCACGCGTCGACTCATTTCATTTGTTACGTTAAAGCTCTGCCACTCTATTTGTTTGACTAGGCAGTGACCCGTTCTACTTGTTTGAGTAAAGAACACGGTGTTACGATTCGCTTATCAAAGCCTATCTGATAAATTCAACGTGATAGATCTTTTGTATAATATCTTACTAAATATCGATCAAGTTCTATAATACAATTCTTTTCCATTTAACTAAATAAATAAAAACAATTATTAAAACCGAAGAAAAATAAATAATTGTATTGGAAGTAAATAAAAATGTGTGACCATGGAAATTTTTTGCAGATTTTCTAAATTTATTTTTGTGCATCCCAATCAAGAGATGTGTTCAGAGTAATAACAAAGCTTGTCTGATGAAAACATTTGTAAATTTACGTTAATTGTTTGTTTGTTATTCAAGCCATTAAAAACTCCATTCGTACGCATCGGTCAGATAACGATTTACAATAGTTGGAAGAAAAATGAAAGAGCTGGACGATCAAAACAAAATAATTTCGATCAAAAATTTAATGAGCTGTAAGAAGATGGTGCTGGTGAGACGATGTATAATATAAAGCAAAGAATCAGGCGGGCAATAATTTCAAATCTATTGCACGATACAAATCGCAACAAGTTCCTGTTAGCATTGGAACAAAAATATATCTTGATCTATAACTTTCACATTTTGCCTTCGATATATTTAACAAAAAATTGTTCACGTTAAAATTACAAATGTGTCGCAATCACGGAATTCGTTATTAAAAGTATTTATAATATTTTGATATAAAAATATCGAATTAAGATAACTTCGCTGATTGAAGGCATCTTTGATTATAAAAATTAATTATAAATATATTCTTTAGTTAGAAATGTAATGTACACACACATATATATATATGTCGGAGATGAAAGGACATCGGAGCCTCCCCTTTGGAACTTCGGGAAAATCCCCTAACACCGTAATCTAGATTCTATCATAGGCGTAATTAAACAATTGTCGTCTTTCGATCCGATTGTATTTGTTCGAGATTTGTGATAATAAGCTTGGGCTCGAAGCGACAGCCAGTCGCTGAACGTAGCCGCGGTCACGGGATGAACGCTTTGTCTAACAAAAGTATGGAGTAATTCTATAGCTCTCCTTAAAAGAATTATTTGTAGCGGCACGCGACAGTAAACATTCCAAGGGTTTTTGTCCCGTGGCTCGCCACACGCAGATCCTATTCTTCGGGTATGATGGTTACCAGATACCGACGCATCTCCACAGTACGTGATCAGCTAGCCCGAGGGCCGTTATAAACACTAAGATCTAGTTACCTAAAGTCCTTCAAACAGATAAACAGTCTTTGTCCCAACTACGGGAATATAGGGGAGATCTATTTTTTTCAACGAATGACGTCTCCCACTAGCAACTTTCCCTCGAGGGCGGCTAGCATCTTTTTCTAACCATCGATATGGAGATTGACCAATTAGCAGCAACGTCAATTTC
>NT_176517.1:16518-121870 GCF_000188095.3 Bombus impatiens
TTGCTCTTACTTTCTGAACGAAGGCTATCCTCGACGAATCCGATGATCTCGTGTCCTTAGACACACCCCATTATAGTTTTCCTCTGTGGCATCATCGGGACGGAAAGTCATTCCTTCTTGCGATCCCATCGACGAATAGAGTAATACCTTACGATCAGTGAATATTACGCGTCCGACTTAGATTTTGTAAGCACGTTCATCTATCATCCCGTCGACCGCGAATTTGTTATTGAACCTAGGATCATTGTCATTAGTTTCTCGAGTATCTAATTACCACGGTTATTTGTCCAGTTCTATGATGATCGTATTTGCACTAGTCAATGTCTTCTCTATTGCATAACGACATCAGTTCTATGATAATCGTATCTGCACTAGTCAATGTCTTCTCTATTGCATAACGACAATGTGTAATCCAAGTGGAGATTCGTTTCACGCCCCTAACCCTAATTCTAATGTAAACCCGACATATATATCCATGTTTTAAATTGCGGAGGAAATTTCCATTTTCATCCCTCATTTTATATCTCCTATTTTTCTCTAATTTGAAACAGGAATTATTAAAATTTCAGTGTCTAGTAATAAATGGACATTCTCACGTATGTATATTCAAAGTGTGTTTCAATAAAAGTTTCCACACATTCGTCACCTATTTTTTAATAGATATACTTATAAACAATTTCAAATACAGCTTCTTTACAATAACCGCCATTATAATAACTCAATAGTAATAATACAAATTAAAAATAATTTAACACTTAATTACATACATATCGCAAAAGTTTTTGCTTGTTATGTGATTATTCTATACCATTTATTATTATATTACCTTTTATTAAAAATTATTTAGAAAGAATGAAATTAAATATTTCTGGTGTACAACAAATCCCATATTTATCATGTAACATTCCTACGATAAAAGATAATATGTATGAAGTGTAAAATATAACACAAATACAGCTTTATTTCCTTACCTTCTTATTTATGTGTCATCATAAATAAATATGAACTCACTTGATACATCATTTTGAGTATTAGCTTCCTTTACGAAATTAAATTTTTGTGCCAGGTGGAAGCACTTTTCCGTTATTTCGTATCCTTTTCATAATGCGGAAATTAAACTTCCTCTACCAGGCGACAGTATGGAAGTTCGTTTAGTAAAACTTCGAAATTTGAACTAATATGACTGCTCACATTATGTACGACGTTACATTTATTAGCAATAAAATCATGGTATATAGTAAACATATTTTACAATCTATGTACTATCATGTTGTGTATTGGATCGATATATCATTTTTATATGTCATTATTCAGGTCACACATCTTAAACCATATATCTTATCCCATCTCATCTCCTATATCTTATATCGTACATGTATCGTATTATGTACTGTACTACTAATGCTTTATTACCCACGCTTCATACTTTAGAAGTTGCATATTAAATTTCAATCCCACTTTCTAAGTTTATTAAGTTTATTTTGTGGGATAGCGAATATCGTTTTGGGAAGTGACTGTTTCTTGTGGGTTTTGTGAGAAATTTTGTGAAAAACGACTTATTTTGAGTTTTGTGAGGAGTTTGCGAGAAACAATGTTCATTTTGTAGAATAGCGAATTTCGAACCGAACTGACCGGCGAGCTAGAGCATTAGACCGACATGAGAGCGCAAACTGATTCAGTTTTGTGGGGTGACGTATTCTATTAGTGGAAAAAGGTGATTTCTTATGGGTTTTGTAGACAGCGTTTTGCGTTTTTTAGGAAAAAATACGTCTTATGGAAATTTCCGAGTTTTCTCTTAGTTTTATTTCGAAAGAATGAAATTGTGCTAGCATACTGAAAATGGATTTAGTCACGTTGGATTGGAACATTGTTAGTGGCATAATGGTATGGGGTGTATTGGATATAGAATGAAGGAAATATTGGATACGGAATGTTAATGTTGGATTGTGTATGTTATGGAAGTAGTAAGTATGTTAAGTATAGAGAATATTAGATTTGTGAAATGAAACAAGATATAAAAATGTAGGAACTATAGATGTAGATATATACCTACGATGTGTGATATGGAGTGAATGGGACATAATATGTGAAACTAAAGAGAGAATAGTTTGTGGGATTTATGATTTGTGATATGATTGTCAAGTGGGACGGGAATTATGAGATGTAGAATGTAAAAATAGGATGTGTAGAAAGAAATATAGGATGCAGGAATGTTGACATCAGCTGGGGATGTAGAACAGTAAATATAGAGTATAAGACGTGGAATAAGTTAGAGAGTATGGAAAAAGATTGTAGGTGTATAGGTAGGATAGGAAATGAATGATGGGACATAAAGTAAACTTCCTCCATTTTGCATACAAACCCATTCATTATCTCATAATTTATACACTAAAAAACATATTTACTTGAATGCTGAAGTTGCCTAAATTCAATCCTTAAAAGAATGCAACTGTTCAAAAGTATCAAATTTAAACCAGCTATAGTCTAAAGAAAGATAAAAAGAAAAGGTTGTTCAAAATTCAATTTCTCATCTCATCGATCTATTCGGCAACAATCAACACACATTTAGTTCGGACAAAGATCACTTACTCAGCACTTGTCAGCCCTTAAAAGATTTTTTAGCTCGTCCGTGTATACGCTGAAATTTCTGCACATCTGTAGCGGTAGATCTAAACGAAATCCCGAACGGCACTCTCTGATAAGAGAATGCGCGACGCGTGGGATGCTGGGAAGAGGGGTTGATGCGGTTCAAGCCGGCGCCCTCGCTTCACGAGTTTCTTCAGTGTACGCGCGTTGCTACATTCGGCTGGACTCTAGCTCGATTCCTCTCCGAGGCTCGTGTTTCAATCTTCATTTACTCGAAGATCGTGATCGTTCGTCTTCTAAATAAAATCGTCTCGATCAGGAAATTCCTTCTTTCATTGTATTTATCATTTTTTATCGTTCAGATGTTTCCATTTCTCACTGCACCGAAAAATAGGACGAAATGAAGAGAAAGAAAGAAACGAAAAAGTAGCTGCTGATTTTTGGACGAAAATCTGTGACACTGCCGATATTATATATGGTAGAAGAGAATTGGTGACAAGCGGAGCTGTAAAGTGTAATTTTCGAGTATATATCACTAATCTCCGTGATATTATCATTAAAGGAAACCGGATATTCTCCTGGAAACTTTCCAGATACTTTTGGCGTGAAATTTTGCTACATTGACCATAAACATCAATCGTGCTCGTATTTCTCGCGCGATATAGTTTGACAATACAACGGTATCAAGTCTCGATAATCAAACTATTTTGAAACAGTGTCGTAACCAAAAATGGGAAAGAAAAATAATAAAGATGTCGAATAAAAAATATTGTCGAAAGTTCGTATAGGGAGGGGAATTATTATTTCAGTTAGAACGAACAAAAGTGACAGCTACATTACCGCGAGTGATCGAGCGAGCAATGCACTGTATCGCGAAATTTCCCCACTCGGGATCTTTCAGCGTGGTTTTCTTATCAGAGAACGTTGACAAGTAGACCGAAGCAACGTTTTGACTACGAGTGAAGGCCACAATGGAATTATTCCAATACGTTGAAAGAAAATCGACGGAGGAAGACGGCGTTTAAACTAAAGGTGAGTGTAGTAAGTACAGCTGTAATTTGTGTATTTGTTCATTCTTATGAGGCGATAATTCTTTAAAGATATCCACCAGTCCATCTTGTATCGTTTTAATCGTGTGATACAACACACGCTTCTTATGTGCATCTTTGTACAGTCTATTAAATAAAATCAAAATCAATCTATTTAATAAAATATTGTTCTATTACAACGAAAACTTAAATTTGAATTGCAGTCAAATAGATGGAATAGCGACTAGAAACATGAAATATTACTAGTTTTGTGGAAACTGAGTTGTTTGTTGCGATTCAAGATGATAATTAATTCTTTTTATAATTTCTTCGTGACTATAGTAGACTTGAGGCAATTTTCTTTCTTTAAATTTGTCCCCATTTTTGCACCTCCCCACAGCTGTTTGTTTCCTTCTTTTTCTTTTTAGAGTTCTGAGAAGGATTAATTAGTAGGAAAAAATAATTGGAGTTTTAAGCTCGCGCGCCTGTAAGAATGCAACTATAGTTATGCGTAGAAGAAAGAAAATCTGCTTACAGGCGCGCCGCGATAATTGAAGGCATCGATTTGTCGCTCCTTCTTGTCGAATAGTGATTCTAGAATGCAAATGGAAGGAAATTCGATGGTTTCATTGTTTACTCACCTTCTTCTCGGAAAGCGCACTCGAAATGCTTCCGTTCATTATGTAGAAAATGCATTCTTTATTGGTCTGAACGCTGTTCAAACACACTCGATCGTGCTTATTCCACTAATGTGGTTGACACTTTATAAAATATCCATTTTGCTTTAGTCACATTTATACGCGAAAGAAAATAAAATGTTTGAAATTAGAAGAGAAACTGGGAGATTTACGGTGGCTATATTTGTACATCGTTGCATTCATTATTGCATTTATAGATCCAACTGTAATGACAAAATGTTTTATTGAAAAATAAGAGTATACACAAAATCTTTTTGTAGTCATTGTGTTTTTAAATAATTTTGATAATGGTTTAAAGAGCCTTTTTTCCATTTTAGAAGACATAGGTTGAAGTATGTACAAGTTTAATTTAATTATTTGTGTCGCGGATTAAATGATTTTACTGTCAGATGTTCATCTAACTACTTCACTGGTTTATATTTCAATAGGATGGGAAGCTTCTTATATTAATGATATAAATTCACGTATATTTTTAGGTTCGAATATAATCTCGAAAATGTACGTATATGAATTAAAATATGAAAACATGATATCAATAAAGTTTAGAACAAAGAGGTTAAAGCAGTTAACGTTATTGTTATATACATTATATGTGTATATTATGTATATTATGTTATGTTATGTTATATATACGTTACATATATTGTTATATATAAGTTACAGTTATTGTTTCATTACTTTATTTTTATTAATTTAAATTGAAGTTATAATTTTTCTATCGATTAAAATTTTTAAATTAATTGATAGACAATTTATTATCAAAGATTTACTCAGAAATGAATTTGGCTTGTTATCAATCTAACATGTACAATGAAAATATAAAATCAGTTCTATTGAAATTTTGAAATATTGAACATTTTTCATAATTCTCGAACTCCGAATTTTCAGATATGATACTGTTCCTTTGATTGAAATTACAACCTTCTTAATTTTGCTAATTATTGATAAACCTGTTTTCTATGTTAGCGTTAGCTGTGTAGGATTTGCGTTTTTCAAACTAATACGATAAACGAATCTAAAAGTTCACGAGCGAAAGTACGTTTGTTGAGGAGGGACGCGAAACGTGCGAGTTCCAGTTCATCGATTCGCGGAAATTGGGGATGTCCGAAATCGATAAAATCGTCGAACCACGCTTGAACTAGAGGTTACCATTAATTTTTACTTATTGATCGTTCGTCGAGTCCACTACGAACCGCGAAACTGTGATTGTTCGACGTCATAAAATGCAACGATAATTTTTCAGCAAAATATTATCAACAATTTTTGTGGTTACTTTTAAAGAACTATGAAATTGAATTATGAAATAGAATTGATTTTTAGAATTATTACATATTAATCTCATTTCGCGAAGTATGATTCATAAATTTACAGACTTTATGGCTTTATTATCTACATAGATAACCTATACTTTTCTACTTTAGCTTTTCTACTATAAAGGTCTTGAATGCTCAATCAGAAAACTAGGATACCAGGAAAACATTTTTCAAACAATTTCCTCTTTAAATCTATGCAAATAGACTTTCCTTTCGCGGAACATGATTTTAAACACCAATAGTCACCACACCTCTTTGTGGTTATTACAATATTCATGTATTTTGTATGAATAGTTTTTTTTTTTATTACGGAGAGACTTCATTTACTGGAATGGCATATTATCCAATGTCTGATTAAATGAACTTCTGCTGATAGAATCTACTTATCTGGACGTGAACTGTTATTATTTGAGCAAAATTATAGGTAGTGGGAGAATCAGTGAACTGCTTTTTCCTTGGCATGTTCAGATAAACGAAGTTCTATTTATAATATTTATTTTATATTATACAGAATATGCATTATATTATCATATTTTATATTATATTAGAATTATATATATATAATACATATTTAATTGTTCAACTAAAACGAAGAAACTTTTAACTCATTTCGTTTGTTATAGCCCATATGCTTTCATGATCTCAAAACAAAATCATTTCAAAATTGTCGTAATTACGAGAGGAAACTTTGCAATCTCTCGAAAATTTAGGTTCGAATTGTAGCTAAATATATCGAATAATCATCTGTGAGAAATTGATATTATTGATATTTACGAACAAATCTCTCATAATCAAAATTATTCGTCAAATTTTTGAGAATACGTTGAATCTTTAAAAAAATATCAAAACCTGATAATAACCAATAAGAGTTACAGTTTCCGTAATGGATTTACAAGCTTCGTCAGGAAACAACGAAATCGTTCGAGTGAACAGTTCGAAACAAACCAGATTGTCACGGTAAATCCTGGCAAACTGTCGACTATAACGCGTGTACGTTTCGACAAAGGCTGACTGACGAGCCGGACCAGTTAGTAACAATGTTGTCTTTGAATTTCTACCATAAATCTGTGTTTACGGTCTCAAAGTAAATTTACGTTGCTGGATGATTCGGCAAATCGAACTGTTCTGTGACAAGTGATTCTCAGAGTTCCAGTTAAATGAATAGACATTGTTACCAAAATGCGCATCGAAAACAAGGATATGGGTTACAATGGGTTTATTCTCTGAGTCTCGAGATTAGACACCTGCATTCTCAGATTTGTGGTAAGATTAGTATAAAATCCGATTAGAATCGAAACGAATAGAATTAGGATTTATTTATGTTTACTACATAACATTATTATTATGTATTATTATTATTACATTATTATGCATTACTACATAAAGTGAAAATTTTTTAATTAGAAGAATTTTCTTAATATTATTGTGTTATGTATATTATTGTATTCTGTGGATATAAATATACGTAGTTCTAGATATAATTTTACAGATATAGTGCTTGAAAGATTTTTGGATTGACAATTATAATTCTTACCTTTTTCCTGTGATGATCTATCTTAGTTTCTACATTTTGTATCGTTTGTCTAATATTTAAAACCATTGAATGATTTATTGGTCAATTAACTCTACAATTCTTAGGGATACAGTATAGAGGATGATCGAATCGACAAATTGAAAATTTAAAAATTAGAGAATTTTCTATACTTTCCATTTCCTTTTTTCGTTCATTTGTTATCCTCCTGTTTCTTTCTTAATGGTAAGAATGGGGAGGGGGGAGGGAAAGGGAAAAGGAATAATAATTGTTGAAAGCAAAAGTATCAATGATCAATTTAATTTTAAAATAATTAAAAAAATAATTGCGAAAACATCTTCCTTCGAATATTGAGAACTCGTAATAGAATACATATGTAGTAAAATAATGACACATGATTTTGTAATGGAAATGCAAATATAAGAACAAACTATCGCACAGAATTGTTGGTTTCATAATGCATAAAGTTTATAATGCATAATGCAAACAGACACTTACCATTTTCATGAGTAGCCGCGTATAAATAGCTCAGGTGTTTATATATTATATGCAACGTGGATATACAGGTAATGCGTTTTAAGAAACGACGAACTTAGGTGATACTATCGTGAATTCGGTCGAGTAACATACTTTCAAAATGATATTTAGAATTGACGAGTTTCTGCGTAACTGCTTCATAACTTGCGTACATGGAAAATTTTCAGGTTATTCAGGGTGTGAAAATGAAATTATTTAATTGGGACCTGGATCGAACCGGAAATGCAGGACTACATAATGAAATTTCAAATTTCAGATTTCATGGTAAATCAGTGGCTGTGATTTTGGGTAAAAGAATTATGTCGCAATGGACACTTTATGTGATTTTTATTATGCAAATTTAGTTAAAGGTAATACTGTACATACATTGGTTTAAAAGCAGTGATTTAAAGCAATCAATTGCTTCGATTCCATTTCCAGAATAGTGTTTGCAAAAATATTAATTTGCATAAATGCCCGCAGTCTATTCATTAGTATTATATCAGTAAAATTCGGAACCAATTTGAAAATTTATATAAAAATTACAAAATATTTATTGCAAACATATTTTTGGTGAAACATTAGCATATTAGTATAACATTATTAATAAAATTATGATGGCCTGATGTGGTTACAAAGATAATGAAATTTGAAAATGCTTTGCGCAGGACGTAATATATTTATGGAAGGTTTCCACGAATGTTCCAATACTTTCTACTGTGGGTAGAGTTGAATTACGTTTGTGTTGCTTTCAGATTACAGTTTTAGTCAAAACATTGCGCATTGATTTCTATAGCAGGCATTCCTATAGAATCCATTACAAGTGATTTAACGAAGTTCGATTTAGATGTCTGCGATAACTCGATAGGCAAGGGAGTAGATTCAAATAATTTTCCTCCCTATATCCATGCGAAGACGTAGGCAAAATCCATTTGCATTTAATAGCGATGATAGAGTACTTACCATTCATCATAGCGAATTTCATCGGAATATTACATTACGAAACAAATATCCTCTTAAATTACTAAGAAGGTATGCGGTACTGTTCCATTAACTGGAACTGGAAAATTCTACTTAACAAGGGATTTATTGAAATTCTGCTGAGTTCTTATTATCCGAGAATGGAAGCTTACTTATGTAAGCAGTTTGCAATCTACTTACGAATCCTTTTTTATTAATCAGCCTATTCATCAAATTTTGTATAACTATAAATTTTTGTTTTCCAATTTTCCATATACAGTAACTTGAAAAGGTATTCGAAAATTCATAGAAAGTCTATAAATATATTACGTGTATTGCATAAAACATGTTATTATGATTTATCGACGAAATGTAAAACGAATCTGGAAATGTGTAAGGAATTAACAAGATATTTATTACATATTTCAAATTTCACAAGGATATAATATACACAAGGAATTCATAAAAAATTTCTATGATATGTATCCAAATACTTTCATGAACCACTGAGCCCATAAGGCCATCTTCGAATATACTGTCTTCATATATTCATGCATCAATGTGTTCCGATAATCGTTGTTTTGATAATATACATCACACTGTATTTTAAAATGAGCGATTTTTTAAATACGTCATTCTGACAAAACGACGGTAGACATTTAAATCGATCGTTCCATTAATCGGTGTTCTGACAATGTCAATGTAGATCCTATTGTATCAGAAAATTAACGATTTTTTGGATACATCACTTTGACGAAACAACGACACACATTTTTTTACCAATACACGAATAATACCGATCATCCCGCTGGCCTAGCTGCCTGCCAAAGAGTTATAACGGCAGTCAATTTCGGGGACTGACAAGGTTATCAGTGGAAGCATACCCGCGCGATTTTCCGCGACCTGTCTGCGGATAACCAGTGCTCGCCGCTATAAAACAAAATGATAAATCACTTTCGTCGGTGGTTACGTTCGTCAAAGACTTGCCATGAACGAAGGGAGTCAAGGAATCTCCCTATGTTACCTGACAACTGGAAACTTAATTAATCACGAGAAAATCAACCAAAAGGTCTGGTGATTCCGGTGCGCAATTAGTGGTCTTAATAGACAGAGTAAGTAGAAAGAGAAAAGGAAAGGATCTGGACAATGGTAAATAGCAAAACATATTGTCGAAGGTAGCTTATTATGGAAAGAAAAAAGGAAAAAGAAGAAAAACTGGCTGAAAGAGAACGGTATGTGGTTGGAAAAAGAAGAGATTGTGTGACGAGGGATAACGATGTGTAACGATGTATAAAGAAGGGCATAAAGAGACTAGAAAAGGTGGGAAAGAAAGTGTGTGGGACACGTGATGAGCAAACAAGGGGAAAGAGGATGAAAAACAAGTAATTCTCGGAAATAAAGTGTTAGAGATAAAGTTGAAGTGCTATTAAGAGTTCTATTATAGTACTGGGAGTGTTTAGAGAACTAAAAAAAAATTATCTTCTTCCGGAATGGACAAGTGTGATTTCAAAAATATTTGTTGCGGACATTGCTACAATTTGTGTAACGCACAGTATGCAATTTCCTTTCACTTTATAGTTTTGATTTTCAGATGTGTTCTCTTGTATTAAAATTCAATTCTGTGGAAACTTCATCACTGTCACTATAGTTCTAAATTATTAATTTAAATACTCTATAAATTTTAAATATTATATACCGATTAATAAAATTTGGATATTGAATAGTATATTGTACAATAAATTGTAAAATTACGTTTCCTATCATGCATGTACGTAAATTATATTTCATTTGAAAATTATTCCACGAATCCATTAGTCCTATCACTTTTAATTTTTCTTAACAGTTTGCTTTCCATAATTTGAAAACGTAGGTGTGTATAAAATGTACTTGCATCAAGTTCCGGTAGGACGGTTTCAATCGGCCAAAGAAATTTTATCGACGATAAATTCTGTTACTGGCAATGAGATTGCGCGTGTGTATATAAGTTCAATCTCACTTTTTATTAAAAAAAAAAAGAGATATGATAGAGATCGGGTCGACCGTGCACATTTTCAAGAGGCTACGAACGAAACGAGTGACATACGATTTGTGAAAGCGAATCATCAACGAGTAGATCGATCAAACAGCGGAGATGAAAGAGAGCAACGACGAAATTAAAAATTTATCGTTTATGAACGACATGCGATCACATCAGAACACCAATACTGGGATCTATATTAACCCTTTTTTTTAATCGATAAACTTTTTACAAGTTTGCATACCATAAATGTTTACAGTAATGCTGCTTACTATTATCATTTACTTTTAAACTATCTATTAGAATGGAGTAGTAATTACAATTCAAAAATTTGGAGCAATTCCGTGTTTTATCCAATCTAAGAATTTAAAGAGATATTAACTTAATAAAAGTTAATAAAACTTTGTTATTTAATGGCTAAAGAAATCTGTAATCAACGTTGATGGAAGTAAAGATTAATAAAATTAAAAAAAACTATCACCTTAAAATTCTCCCATTTTAGAGAAATTTTTAGTTAAAAATTTAACGAAATAAAGATAATTATTCTTAATACCTGTAGCATTAATCTTAAATAAATAATTAGTAAGAAATTCGAAAAGTTCGTAACTTAATTGCAGAACTACGTTTTTCATTTCATCGTGTTCCCAATATTCGTATTATTTCAATAGATTTAATTTCTGATACATCCTCATATTTGCAAACAACGTTTTCTGATTCTGTTTCGTCGTTTAGTTAATTTAAAGTATAAAATGACTAAAAAGTTAAAAGTGTATTCAAGTTTCAGAATATCTCTCGTAATTTGAACTTTTATCAAGGATGTAACTTCTCTGAGGGACGAACTGTACCGAAGAATAAAAGGTAGTCGATAAATTGGTTCGAATGAGTACAAAGAACAGTATAAAAGAGCGGCCTCGTCGGGTCGAGGATTTTCAAAATGCGCTTTCAGTAGGTTACTTCATTGAACCATGGTCTTTCTACATGGTTTCTACGTTTTAAACTGACAAATCATCTAAACTCTTTCAAGAGCGAGTTTATTGAGCCCGGAAAAGGATAATTACTCTTTTCATTGTACAGGTGTATTTACTTAGACTATACTTATAAACAAATTGCAGTTGCTCGTGCATTTATGCGAAATTTCAGTATACTCGAATGTGCATAATATATATGATGAAATATACAAAATGTTGTAAGTACCATTTGTAATTTTTAGAAGGTGATATGAACTTCTACTGAAGTTCATAAGAAATATGATATTAAATTCTATACTTTATTATAAAATATAAGTAATATTAGTAAATATAATAAAATTCAATTTCTATATAAAATCCTATTATTGTATTAATATCCGAAGTCTTTCTCTCAACGTAGAAGTCCTTTTTTAATCTGATTTCTAGTTTAGAAAGTAATGAATCTAAAAATGAAGAATTTCCCAAGTAACAAAATAATTGTATAAGGTTTGTCAGTTACAAGCACCATTGGAATATGAATATCTATGTAGAAATATTAAATGATGTAGATAATACCAAACAATATTTTGAAATAACAAAAAAAAAATAATGTACACATGCGTTATCACTTAATCTTTATATCTTCTAGAATCATGTTTGAATGAACTACCTATATGTACTAGTATTGCTTAAGAGATTAAATTGTTCTAATTTTCACATAACAAACACTGTTGCTCGAGGAACGACGATCATCTTGATTCTCCTCCTAGGAAATTATTCTCTATTTTTAGTTGAACCGATTTCTTAATTCTTCTACTCTTCACTTCTGACTCGTTTCTTATTTTATCTATAAGTTACATGTATGTATCATTGTTCTATCGTACTATACGAACTGTTATATTTTATTTCTTAAGAAAATTTAGTTGTCATATGAGGACAATTCCTTTTCAGTCGACATTTTCGATTTATGGCTGTATAATAAAATGTTCCATAAACAGAACGTTGTGCGAATTTTGTTTCTTATTTATGAGTTAATTGGAACTATCGCAAGAAAACAGGACGAATAATGAAACGTATACAACGTGGATGAAAATGCCAAGAACGTTCGTAATAAAACCAAACGCCGTTGAACGTGAAAAGAATCCTAAAGCTAATTATTGAAAATATCTCTAGAAGTCAGCTACGTAATCCGAAAACGTTCGACGACGAAAAAGAGAATATTCGATAGCTAACAATGTGAATTACGTTATGACAAGCATCGTCAGTGTAGAACGCATCTAAACGGAACTTCTGTTCTTAAATATGGTAATCAGAGTACGGTTTAATTGAGGCAAGCGTATAGTTTATACAACGGTACTCGTGTAACGCAACTGACTCTGTATATGCTTTGAATAATAATACATGTATTTCGGTGGTGAATTTTGTCTCGTACCTGTAATTTTCAGAACAGAATTGTGAAGTGTTTGTTAATACCTCTCGCGTTGATTTCTATTTGTGCGACTTGTTAGTGAAAATTAAATATGGAATAGGTATGATGGAATATTACAGTTGCGCTCGAAATATATTTCATTACGAATACAATTTGTCTTCGTTAAGGTGAAACCATAATTTTTCTCATATAACATCGAATATGTTTCGACATCATAAATCAAGGAATTTAAGTCAATGATAAAAAAAATTTGAAAAAAGAACAAAATTATTCTACGTAGAAATATTTCAAAATATTCCTATTAGCTAATCCAAGATGAAAATAATGGTAAAAATTAATAGAAATGATCAATATTTGTTGTTTAGTAGTAAGTAGAAGTTGTGGCTGGTTGAAGGAAATAAAGTTTGGTTTCCCCTATTTGATCGATTTACGTCGATACAACACATGTGGTTTGGACACTTGAAGTTTATAAATTGTCTTTCATCCTGTACAATAGTCTCAATAAATTTCATAAACATTTTATTTTTATTTGGATCTATATGAGGTATTGCACGGAATCTAATGTGATATGGCAGTGAGGCTTCGTTAATTGAATTTCTGTCGGTCGTCGTAATCGAGTAACATCCCCAAGTAATTTCTTCCCTCGAGGAGAAACCTACATTTGTCACGGCTCTGGGCTACAATAATCGTCTTCATGGTTCCTGAATCTAATTATATCGCTAATGAATGAAAAGCTGCTTTTGTGGTCGAGTAAATTGAGGTACAGAGAGACATAAGATCGTGCTTCCGTCGTTTACTGATGGCCTGACCCCGGCCCAACGACTCGACAATTATTAAAACTGCGGAGATTTTACACTTTTGTACGGGAATTATTTTAAGCAAACTTCTTTGTTGAATTATGCTCAGAAATTGTCAAAAGAATATTATTGCGAAATTTGCTTCGTAGGATACATATTCGTATAAGTCATAAATTATCATTTCTGAAATTTGAAAGAAAAGTAATTATTGTCAGAGTAGTACGAATATTTTATTATTTGTTTCTCGTGGAAGATATAGACATTATACAATCAGTCACGAAAATCGGCATACACTTATCGAATTTTGTATATCTGACTTACCATAGAAGCTAAACATGTATTTTGTCACAAAATTATTTATACTCGCGCATTAATACAATAGTTATTAATGTACTTCCAAAAGCAATTGAAAAAATTAAAGCATCCGAAGCTTACAAAGAGCTTGGGATACAATTATATTAGAAGTTACAAAACATTTAACTTCTTCAAGATATATGTAATATAAAGCCTATTATTTTTATGACTTTATGTAGATATATCAGATGTATGTATTTTTTATATCATTATATTTTATATTTTTTAATTTCTTTTTTCTTAATAAAGTGAAGGTGAATAAGTTATGGTACATATTAGTATGTACCGTAATGTATCAAAAAGATTCATAGAGCCAACATTTTTACTATAATATCTTATATTCATTATTGGGCATATGTAGACTTTTATAACGGTATGTAAATAATGCTCCCTTAATTTAATTATTTCTATACCAGAAAAAATTAATATATACTTAATTACAAAAGTGCTATTAAATTAAATGGTTATAAAAACTTCCAAAAATGAAGAAAGAATTAAACAGCTTTAAAAAAAAACTATGTTTTAGTCTTTTAGTAAAATATAAAGGCTCCAAGGTCTTCGGATTTGGGATTGAACCGTGACGAAACGAGCAGTTTCAAGAAATTCATTCGGGGGATCGCTGCCTTTCAATCTGCTTAGCCCGAAAGTTCATCAAATCACGATTTTCCTCAAACCACCATCAAAAAGCCGGTTTAATCGTTCCTTTGCACTGTAGCTCCCTTAAGCTCGACTTGCAGCGTTCGCGCACTTTCAATCCGATGGATCGCCTAATAACCACATTTCTTTGATTGAATTCGTAACTCACGCGATTTTTCAACCTTTTCAAGGAATTCTGCTCTTCTCCTTCGTCTCTTCTTCTCATTTTTCCATATAAATAATAACCACATAATAACGAACTGTAACTGAGAAATGAGAGAAGGTATACATCGCGTAACGAGGAACACAGTATGAAAGACATTTTAAAAAAACGGAGTCTTACTGATCTACTTAAATATCTGTGATAGTTGTGAACTCTGTGATAGTTCCCTGAGAAAAATTTTAATTCATTGCTTTCTGATATTGTATCACGCTTGCGGCATAGAATGGTGCGAATAATAAAAACGGGGAGAGAATTCATACATATATGCATTTCAAATTCTAAAAAGCTCAAAATTTGCATTCTAATAAATGAATGAATAATTAAATATCGTTTATAACAGAATATAAATTTATATTTATTTAAATCTATATCAGGATATAAATTACATATGATGTACCCACTACTTTTATCCATTGCAATGTCGAAATAGATGGAGGAAGATAATCACATTGAGAATGTCGATGACGCATATATGTGTATGTAAAACAGAAGAAAAACAGTCAGGAGTTCACAGGAGAAAGTGTATACAGTGGAATCATCACCTAATTTTTCATACTTGTTTTTAATAAATGTAACAATAATAGAAAATATAACGAAGAACTTGAAGCTGAAATCTACAGATTATATCCGACTATTCAATAATTTTTGTTATGAGAAATTAATCGTGCTTTTCAATTTTCATTTTCCGATCTCGCTCTAATTCAGAAACCATGCATATTACAATAACACTATGGAGAACAGCAGCAATGAGCCATATATGCAAAATAGAGACAATGCAAGCTAAAATTCTTAGAACAATAGTAAACGCCTCAGGGTACGTTAGAAATGAGGACATTCGGAAAGACCTGGGAATACCAACGCTCAAGGGGGAGATTAGCAGATGTGCAAGAAGGTACAGAGAAAGAATAGCAACGCACCCGAACCGGCTGGTAGCGGAAACGATCAACACATCAAGCATAGAAAGAAGACTAAAAAGGAAACACCCAACAGATCTCATAAAGGATATAACCTAACAAACACGAAGATGGTACCCTGCTAGGGGTACCCCAAACAAAATTCTACTAAATGTCCAAATTGGACAAATTGTCACATGATAATCAAACAGCCAAAAAAATTTACCAAATGTCCAAATTGGACAAATTGTGAATGTAAACAACTAAATAAAAAAAAAATATTACAATAAGACTTCTTTTACATTTTCCTCAAAGCTAACAAATGTTTTAATAATAATTTAATAATATATATTTAATAATTTATAACAATTAAATGAAAACCATAAACATTATTGTAATTTTGATTTGCTATATATTTCACGTGTCCGTTCCATCGGTCCTAAGATCCATCATCTTTTTAGCTCAAGCCAATCAATTCGTCGCTATTCGATTTTGCTGACAAATTAAATTTCGAAATTCCAGACAAAAAGCTGACGCTGTAAACGACACGTCATTCGCTTTCAGGGCGCAAAGTTGCACGCCAAAGTTCTTAATTAGAACCTGTCTCTGACGACAGTAGCCAACAACGTAATCGTGACGCACTACTTTTTCCCTTGTCACATTTCCTTTCTTCCTTTCCCAATCAATCATGAAATATAAAAAGTAGAAACGTGTTTATTGATCTATGGATATTTATGTAAATTCATATTCTTAGAAGAACAGGATTTAGACAGAGATTTGTATCAGTTCCTAAATAATATAAAGAATAATCGTCTTGATTAAGTAAGAAGCTCAATGTGCAAATTTATATTTTTGTAAACAATACTAAAGAAATAGATTTATTTCTAATTAAAATAAAATTATAAAATCCTAAATATTCTAAATATTGACTTAAATAAATAAATATCGTATTTAGAATATTATAATTATGTTGAAAATTAAATGAATTATATTTAAAAATTAAGAATATTAGAATTGAAAGTTTATATTATTACAGAATACTATACTTTGAATATTTTATACATTTTTCGTATCGTATGCATTTTCATCTATTATTCTACATCTTTAAATTTTCCATAAATGTATAAAATTTCGCAGTCTAATGATCAAAGATTCGCTTCACTGACGTAAACGGACGGTTCTTTAATCCTCAGATGGTGAAACTATCCGGAAGAAATTCCACAGCATCGATTTTTACGCGGTAAAGAATAGCCTGTTGATGCTAGTGGAATTTGTCTGCGGAACTTCTGCCTTGCTTCTCCGTCCAACCTAAAAGAAAGATAAGAATTACTCAATCGTGGATGCATCACAAGATTCATTTATATATATAATATCGCTTAATATTCGACAAATACTTAGGGTAATGTTGTTCAAATTTGGCGGAATTAATTATATTTGAATAATAAATATATTTGTTTAGATGTAACTAGTATTGATCTTTCATTAATTTATCAAAATATTTTAAGAATGGAAATAGAGAGATTGACTTGATGATGTTTTATATATTTCGTAACTAATAGGTTTTTTTTAATACTTTATCGAATAAAAAGCTATTTGTTTTTAATATTATAATAGTTCGGCAACTAAAGGCTTTGTTTTTCACATATTAAGCGATTGAGGTATCGAATGATCAAAGAAAGTTGATAGGAATTACTAACTTCTTCTTTATGGCACGACAATTGGTATGTACACGATCAACTTTGAAACTATTGTTTGAATTGACGTTTTATTTAGCTGATGAAAGATAGAAATATTGGATCAAAAATGGTGAATCCCTGTGATCCCCCTGTGAAAAGTAGTCGATTTCAACGAGTGTCTATTATTCTACATCGTGTGTTCAGTTGTACGGCGAGATGGTTGAAATATTTCGGTGGAAAAGTCGGGAAACAACTAGTCATGTTTCGAAATTGACTGGTCCCGAGATTGAAACCACAGACAGTGCACGTGCGCTACAATTTCTTCTTTTTCACTATACTTTCTACAAACAAGATATTTTAATGAATCTTTCTGCGTAGAATATTCGGAAATGTCAGATTAATTACCCGTTTCAGCGATTAATTTTTCTTGTATAAAACTATTAAAAATGAAATTGGAACACAATAAATTATTGTTGAAATGTATAAGTTAATTCTATTTTTAATCGAAGTGTATTTTCCTAAAATGTACAATATTCATATTTAGTGAAAAAGTATTTTATGAATTTCTCAACTTCTAGAGTGCGTATATAGTAATATGTTTTAATGTTTAAAAGCATTTGCTTCGTCTGTGTTCAATTATTTCTACCATTCTCTTGAACTAATCAAGATATGTCTACTATTTTACCAGGAGTATGATTATGAAATAACTTTCGTATCCATCCTGCAATATTTGACAGTATTGTTCGCATTTCATGTTATTCTTCTCTTTGCACTGTTGGAATAACGAATCGATGATCAATAATAACACAAAAATGTAGTTAATGCAGTTAATTTATATTTCAAAAAAGAAAGGTGAATGAATTTTATTAATTTAAAAAACAGTATAATCAAGATATTGTCACTTCTGTGTACCACTTTTCTTTTGAACTTCTAAATTGTTGTCACTATTTTACGTGATCTTCATATCCCTTTTTCTCACAAAGTTTATAGGTTTCCATATATAACAACGAAGAGGCAAAATTATATATCTTTCAAAAGAAATACATATCAGAATCCTAATATAACTGGCGTAATATCGTCATGAATACACGGTGACCCACATAAAAGGTTACAAACTACTTTGTCCTGGAAACTGCTAAAGATAACGGCGAAATCCCTTCTTTCGAAATTTTAGGGTTAGCTTTATGTAACTTGCATAAAACTGCGACCATTCAGTCGGCTCACATTTTCATATAAAATAGACGTATAAAACGCGTTAAGAAACCCGACGAATTCTCGAAAACGTTTGTCAAAGATACTCGTAGTCGGTTTTCTACATTTTACCCCAATTTGGAGGAAATTATATTTATACGCGTTCACCTACAGTGATTCCTGAAAGTATTCGTACATTGGCAGATCCCTTTAAAAATTAAATTCTAAAAAAAAATTCTAAATAAAATTTCAGAACGTTTTGTATCGATGAGTCACTGCACAAATATTGTATGTCTACTTTTAGCGTTTTTGAGATAAGAAATTCCAAAAATTTAGTGGCATTATATAAATAAATAAATAATGTTTGCACCGTATTTATTTTCATTAGAGCTATTATAAAACTTTTTGCAAATTGCACATTGATCCTTTTTAGGAACATAAAATGATAAACGTAAATAATCGTGTTTCTTAAAAATACGTCTATATGCATTAAATACAATAAATAAAAATATTATTTTTGACAAATTCATATTCACTTCATTGAAGTAAATATAAATGTAATTTTTATCCAGCATAAAGAAACAGTCAAGAATTACATGTTGCATGTAAAAACTCAAATTTTACAAAAGATGGATATACAATATTTGTGCAATAAGTCATCGATATAGTACGCGCAATATACGAATAAAAGATAAAAGTTTAGTATGGCAAGTGAACTATAGTTTTGTGACCCACTGTAAATAGTTTATGCATGACTCCTTGTACTGTACAGAAATAACTGAAACGACAGTGCAGGCACGTGAAAACGCTCGCGCTCTCGTTGCTGTAAAATGACTACTAATTTCTCAGCCGAGGGATCATCAATTCATGAAGCAGAGCAGACGTAATTTCACCCGTTCATTAATTCTACAAGCCGCGTTCATATTGTTCGATTCACGCCACGTAATAACTAGGGGCTCTCGAAAACAATCGAAAACGAGCGTCGAGTTGATAATGTTCCGACGAGTAAATTCACATGAAACCACCACGATCGCCATAGGAATGGAAATGCCGTAAATAACAACGCGTCTTGATTGTTTCGCCAAGACAAACCTTCATTTATATCCAGCCAGTTAATTTCATGGCTGCCGCAATGAAACGTCAAATGAACAACAGACGGGTTCTCGGTACAAATTTTCTGCCACCAATGGGAACTTCAACGTAACAATAATTAAGGTTGCAAATTAAGTTTGAAGTAATACATGCTTGTACGGTCGTACACGAAAGTATTTGAACTCTTACCGCAGAAAACTTTGTAGAAGAATAGAAAATGTATATAAAAATTACGAGATATTTATTACAGACACGAATTTAGTAAAATGTTAGTATACGCCATCAATAGTCATCCTAAGCATACAAGTGTTAAACGTGGTTCTATTGAGTATTGAAGTTTGTCAATATAGTGGATAATTGACTGTTTAAAGCTTAAATAACTTTGTGATCTCTGCGACTCATATTCTTGTACTAAATATATTGTAATTTCTACATTATAATCTCACATTTATTTCAAGCTTTATTAATACAATTGTGACACTCGTATCTCATTACAGTACGAAATTTCAAAATGGTTCATATAACACACAACATATCCATAAAAGGTGTCTCCAAGTGCTTAAATACTTTTACGAGCGTATGTATTATATTGGCAGATTGTTATCGGTCTTTCCGCATTTGAAACCCGCATTATCCATGTGCTAGCGGTTGGCATATCGTTAAATGGTGTAGATTCTGTACATAGGAGCATTTATAGAAAATGTTGGTAGGGGAATTGCGAATGTGCATTTATCTCGAATGCTGACATTTCTGTGTTACGTCGATTTAGGTTTGTTTGCTCGCGTATTTTAGATGAACTAGTTCATATCGCGTAGGAACTGTTAAATATTATGTCGACTTTCCCTCGGTTATAACTTTTATTTTAATTCTCTCAGTTTTCGAAAAAATCATGCAAATCTCTCATAGAGTGATTTTTACGATAGTATTTCGTGATGATATATATTATGACAATGATAATGATGCATATTAATTCAGTAGTATTAAATTTTTTATAACAATTGTTGTTACAATTTACAATTTTTATAATTCTCACGAATTTATCTTTGTAATGCGAAAATTAAATATTTTGTCCAATACTTCGTCTTCTAATTTCTAGTTTAATTTCATTATGTTCGTAGCAAAGTCATATTATGATATTTTACAGGAAGATCCTCTAATAATGTCGTAATAATATTTCAAGATAATCCGCCGAAATAATGTCTCAAGATAATAATAAACGATGGTATTTCCTAGGAATATTCTATTACAATAATTTATAATAATTTGTACAATCGTATCCTAGAATAATATTTCACAATATTATTCAACGTGAATAATTCGTGTCACGTCTTTCATGTTAAATGATTCCATGAATTTCCAAATGCACTTGGGAGAACTTAATGGCGTGAGAGCCACTTTGTCAATTTACAATAGTGTAACGATGAATAATTCAATATTTTTCACATCGTTTCATTTATAAGTGTGTTGTTTTATCGTAAATTGATTTTTATTTTTAGTATATGCTGCATGAACTCTGTCAAATTTAGAAATAATTTACGAAGCTAGAAGAATGTGAAAAAAATTGTAAAGGAAGGAAAAAGAATAACAAATTTATAAAGAAGAAGAATTGATGAAAGTACGCATGGAATAATTGTCTATTTTATTAAAACCAATAGCATTTTTAGATTTCTAGAAATTTCAAATTTGAACTCCTTCTTTTATGATTTTTAATTTTTCATCTGAATTGAAAGTTTTTATTATATTATTAATAAAATATCATGCTAATATTAAGAATTATTTTATATTGGTGCAATACACAATAAATATTTCGTATGTAACGGGAGTAACGATAGTTAAATAAATTGACATGTGAATATTTCATGCATATTTATTTATCTTGTTTTCTTTTTTTGGAGTAGGTTGCTGACATATTCGTTGTTATGCCAACGAGCGGGCGTGGGTGGAATATGGCATTTTCCACAACACGATCCTCGAAAAATTTGTTTGCAAACATTTTTTCGATTCTCCAGCTCGGCAGCAAGAACAACACGAATGCGACAAATTAGAATCTCGTTTTACAAGGTATCCAATATGAGCCGCATATATCACGAAATATTAAAACAAAAAATCAGAATTGCGACAAGAATTGCGAAGTGAAAGAAATTGCTACAAAAGCACTTTTTCATTCAACTTGATATTTCCTTTTATTTCTAGGTTAATACCAATTCAGATTTCAGTTACGTTTAAACGGAGGAGTATTAATTATCCGCTTTGTAAATTAAACATAAGCTATTAGAAAAAATATGATCATATATATTTTTCCCTTAATATATTTTATATAGGATAATGTTGTTAATATAATGAATGCTCTCTGGCGTAGAATTTCGTCATAGTTGCACATAATCAAGTTCTTTCATCGACGAGAAATTTTCTAGCAGCTGCAGTGAGAAAGTTCGCCTTCTACCACCTGTTGGTAATGATTCAAGACCTTACAACTTTAGTTCGCAAGAACATCGTTCGTGCTGACACTCAACTTGATACCATATACTAAGGCTGTACTCTACAATTTTAGAAGAATTCTAATACAAATTCCTTATTTAAATTCCTGTTGAAGAATGTATTTTCTTTCCTCAAATATCAATTTATCAAGAACAAGGCAAATATGACTACAAATTCTTCCATATTGAACTATTATATTTTCAAATTACATTTATATTATATTTTACATATACAATAGTTTCCTATAAACTAAAGATGTATTAAGTACAAGTTTCTCATTCGATTCTCCATAAAAAATTTTACCTTTCATTGTAATATTAAATTTAAAAAGAAAATTAGTATAACAGCGCAATAATTTCTTATGAAACAAAAACACGTACATTCCAAGGATAAATAGTGCTCTAAATAATGAGTCACACTTGTCATCGAGGAAAGTGACGATTCCTCTGTGGCGGAAAAATGCCAGAAACACTGGTCATTGTGGCTCCCCCTTTTTCCACTCTTGGCACACAACCACTTACGCAACTGTACGCCATAAATCCAAAAGTTACTGCTTTTTCTTTGCACGAATGCTACGAGCCAAATCTAAGGAATAACATTTGTTCGCGTTGTCACATCGTCTATGCGCGCAACATCTATGACAACGATTATTATTCTCGTTTTTCGCCAGTTTTAGTCTATTCATTTTTTGAACACCTTTCATCTTTCTTTTTTTCTTTTTGTATAGAGAAATATTCAACTAACAAAGAAATAATTGAATTGCTTTTTTAAAAAAAAACTATTGAATAATGTGGTAACAAGTTTCGCCACTTTCTTAAAAAAAAAGGTAAATATATTTCTATGCAAGACGAGGGTCAAAAAGGATTGTGAACCACAAGTAAAATTACGCGGTAGCAAGTTTCATCACTATTTGCTTGTAAAAATCGAGCTCAAGGACTACTGGGTAATCTTCTTAAGCTTCAATTCGTCTGTTTTAAATTTCAAGCTGCGCGAGGACAATTCCATGCCTGTCGTATAAATCTTACGACCATCGTGTTCACGTTTGTGAGTTTATTCGAATAATTAATTAGAACGTTTGTTCAAACTTTTCTCTCACGTACCAACTTCGATTCTTTTTTATCGCGATTGCCGCGTAAATTTTAATTGGAACCGCTGCTACATTTTCTATCTTTATTGACAATCTATCGGAGCTTTCGATCGAAACATTTTATATTAAGAATTTATTATACAGTGTTCATATTACTGCGATTAAATGAAAAATATAAATTTTTATGATTTAAGACTTTTAATAATTTGTGAATTTTTGAATTCTTATAATATATTATTAAAAATATAAAGATACATTTTGCAATATAGAGAGATTTATTTTAATGCATAATCAATTTCAATTCTATTTTGTTCAAGTTCCAAGTAAATAATAATTTCATAGCGATCATAATCATTTGTTATAATAAGTTGTAATAAAAGATATAGAAATTTTTTCTTAGTTCTCGTCTTACAAAGAAACTTAAATCATTTTTTTATTTTAAGTGTTTTCTTTGAGTAGGATTCGATAAGTTTCCTCATTGAGGAAAATGCAAAAAAAGAAATTTAGTAGAAATAAGAACTATATGCTGTAACAGTCTGCATCGACCAATGTAATAGAAAGACTTTATGGCACGAATAGGAATACGTCCAAATCGGTTTCCTATAATAAGAGTTTCTGGTTGGATGAAAAGTGAGCACTAATTTTAGTCCTATAAGGAACCAACTTTCGCAAAGTTTAATTGATTTTACCAAACAATATGATTGAGTTGAGTGAAAAGTTTTTACGTTTTTATTATATCAAGTACAGAATTGATTATATTGATATCATAATCAGTAATATAATCTACACATGTTAGTATGTATTACTATCTCACAAATAAATTTTACGGAGTTAACAACCAGTAAAATAATTTGGAAAATCAATATTCACTTCTTTATAGCCTTTGAATTCTTTTCGATTCATAAAATTTTGTAACGACTTGAACAAATAGTAATCACACGGTGTTTCATTCAGTGAATATGAAGAAAATTGCTTATAATTTCTCCATTTAATATATCTATTCTTTTTCCAAGTGGATTTTCCCATGTACTTATGAACAGAAAGAAACATAATTGCAACTGTAATCACAGTAGAATATATGAGTTAAAAAAAGCAAAGAAGTAGGAAATGGAAAAATTTGTCATTCAACTCAATATAAAATAATAATAAAGAAAAATGTTTTGTTCTTTGATTTTCTAATTCAGAAAAATATTCTGAAAAAATTAAATTTATTAAATTAAATAAAAATTTATTAAATTAAAATTTAAATTAATTAAATTAAAATTTATATAAGCTTTGTATATCTTTTAAATCGTTGAAAACGAAAGGATATAGAATACGCTTAGTTGACAAAATTTTTATTATCAGAATGCACTTACCGATAATGAAGAGTTTCCTCCATCGTCAGAATTCTTAATACGTCTAACGCTCGCGAACCGCAAAGGTAGCAGAGATTCATTTGGGGCTCGGAAAAATTGCTCTCTTGGTAATTGCTGGGTCGTTGCGCGTAATGTAAGACGTTAAAACCAGAATTACTCTCTACTTGTACTTCCAGCGACAAAAGTCTCGTTCCGTGACGCAATAAAGGAACCTCCGTCACTTTTTAGAACTGAAGAACGCTGATGTTTTTGATCTGGAACAGAATGAATCGTAAAATTATTTCCAATTATTCCACAAATGTTCCCTAACGTATAATTCTTTCATTCATTAAACATTTATTATAAAATTACGCAAATTATCCAGAATAGAAAAGATGATTCTATACAATACTACAATGAAATTCAACTGAAAATGATAGAGTACAATGAAAACGAATCAGAAGCTTATTTAATTAAATGATCGAACTACCTTATATTCTCAAACAAAGAAATAATATTTACATGATGAAATTATTTCTGATATGATCAGCAGTTATATAAAATTTTTAATAAATGAAATTGAATTAAGATTGCTATTGCATGGAAGAAACATACCGAAAAATAAATTAAGAGAATTAGGATTTATCTGGAATCGTATCTGATTGAATATTGAAGGAGGAATGAATGTTTTAATGATATTTAATGAGACTTTTGTTGCTTTGTCAATAACCTTCTGAAAAATTCGACTTCTCTCGCGATTCTGACATTTTCAAATTACAAATTAATACATCACAGTAAGCATTTCCTTCTTTCATTAAATTATTAGTTAACAAGAATTTTCACATTCTTTCCAAATTGACGTGTTTTATCAATCTAAAATTTTACGGTACATTTTTGTTTAGTAGTCGTGCTTGCAACGAGTAGAATGTTTCACCTATGAAATTAGAGTAACTTGAGATTGTCATTATGTTAACCTAGTTTTCCATTGGCGATTTTAATTAAACTTTTAATGTTCAAAATCACATTTATGCAAAATATATTCTGACCTCTTTCCCATAAAAGAATCTCAATTATACCTTTCACAGAAATCGAACTAATTATCTTCCCCGTTTTGCTCGTCGAAAGTGAAGTATAATCAATCTTGAAGTGAAATTCTTTTTGATTCGGAATGAAATAGAAAGATTCTGCATAGACATTCTCACCAAACTTCTTACTGTATGCAGAGAGAAAGGAATAAACGATAGAAATGATTTCTTATGCGCATCAGTAATTAATCAAATCCTTTAAAAACTTTCGTCCTTGCTAAAAAAATATTTGGGCTTGTAAATCATTGGTTGATGGTTTGGGAATGGAATAAAATAAATCTCGAATCTGGATTAAATCCTGAAGTTAAATAAAAGAAATCAACAATTTATAAAATTATTCACAAGGTGAAATTACTGAAGTAAATTTTCAGTTGTGCTTAGAAATACAACGAAATACAATATGTGCAAATCAGCTTTTAATCACTATTATGATGCAATTCTAATCCTTTCAAAACTTTAAACATTGTACATACAAATTACATTTATGAAATGTAAAACTACACTGTGCAATGTTAAAAGTATATTATACGTATATATAAGATATTTCAGATCAAGAAGAAATTTTGATGAATTTGTGAATTTATATAATAATTTTACGTCATAGAAAATTTAATTAAAGCATAAAATAAATGACTTATGTTCAGTTTGTGTTCAGTTTAGAGTTTATATTATTTATTAAATAAAATTACAATGGGTCATTATGTTAACAATATTATTGTTGACTAGTCATTGCAAGAAGAAAAACAAGATCAACGCCGTGAGATAAATTTTACAATAAAATCTAGAAGAAATATTTAATTTACGAGGTGATATAATTCTAACCAAGATTTATATGGTTAATTTTCAGCGACACAGAGCATCACACGAGGAGAACACGATGATTTATCTAATGGAAAGTAGACTATTATCGCGGACACTGCACTTCGTGCTATTATAACTCATCCACGAAAAATCCACGTATATATGAACGATAGTTCATTGATTCAGAAGGTTCTTTACCTTAACAAGACCTTTTTCCATTTCGATAAGAAATTTCAGGGTATAATAAAAGAACGTGCTTTATTTTACTACCTACCCAGATCTATCTAGAAAAACCACCAACTTTATACGACCAATACATCACGGATCCTCGTTAAATTTTAATCCCTAATTAGTCAGAATCTCGAAACAAGACATGGCAAAGAATATAAAGAAATTGCTGAATACTGAAATAGTATCATAGAAACGAAGATTACAGGAGGAAGCTATGATACGTCCAATTTTATGTTTCTTTTTTATTTTGATGTTATTAAATAATTAGAAGGGTGTGTTTTAATATATTATTATATAAATACATATTATATAAACTAATATATAATATATTAATATATAAACGAATAATTTTCAATACATTATTTTAACCATTAAATAACATCAAAATAGAAAAATTAACAAATTTGCTTATCATATTTTTCTACTGTGATTTTCATTTGTAAGATACTATTTGGTACAAGTATTTCGGCAATAGATAGTAAATTCATTAGGTCTTACAAAAAAGGACTAATGTTATATCTAATGTGTAAAGTATGATGATTAATAGTTTTGAAATCAATATTTTTCGAGATAGTTCAGATCAATACTTTGAATGTAAATATTTTCAAGAGAATCCCACAATTAAATTTAATAAAAAGACAGTTTTGTTAATATGCGATCGACAAGGTATTGGATTTCAGAAAATTGTGACTTACCATATCTTCCCTCTGTGATCTTCGAATGTGACATAAAATATTGACAGCGAAATAAAATATCGAAATAAAATCGGACTACATTGTCAGCGAAATTACAACCCTCACAATCCACTTTCCTAAGACAGCCCCTCTTTCAGCTATCCTATATTCGTCAATAAAAATCGACATAAAATAAGATATTTTCTCAAAAACGGATTTAAATTTCGTCCACGGAATCCACTTGTACAACGCTAAATTTCATCCATTCGCCAAGATGAAGGCCTTGTAATCTAAGAAAGATTGCTTCAAAAAGCATTCAAGGAAGAATGGCTGCCACGTACAGGTGAGTCAAGAATTCTATACTACAATGGAGAGGTTACAATTCCATTTTTCAAAGGCTCAAGAGAAACACTCGGAAGTCCGTTACCGCGTCTACATTCGAAACTCGAACGACGTGGTATGTTTCATCCCTTGGAGACTCGCCAATTTCCATTTTTCCCTTACTCGCATGCGGAGCTTATCTCGATTCTTCGAAGATAATTGCGGTTCGAAAATCTCCTCCTAGGTAATCTTCGCCAGTATAATTGAAAGAAACGAGTCCTGGTTTGTTAAGAATGTCGAATTCCTACTTAAACCCTCAATAGATGGAAATGCTTTTCTATTTTTAATTTTCTTTTCAGAACTATTATTTAGGCAAGAACTAGCAAATTACAGAAGTAATAAAGAAGTTTTTACGGAGGAATCATATGCAACAAGTTTGCAGGTGTTTCGAGAGTGTAACTAAAAAGGGTTGCTGTTAACCGTTTATTGGCAGTTTACCAATTATTCTTTCTCAATAACCGATTATATTGCTGAGAAAGAGAAGTTTAATGCTTGAATGAAAATCTTGGAAATTAAGTCGCTTGGAAAATAAAGGACCGCATACTTCAAGTTTTTGTTGATTGAGCATTATGAATTAATATCTCCAGACTTAATTATTTCGAAAATTGTATAATTGAAAGAAGAAATATTATAAGAATTGAATTTTTGTGATATTACAATGATTTAACAATTAATGTCTAAAAAGTTAATTACGTCGAAAATTAAATAGATAAGAAAAATGAATATTTACAAGCTTAGATTTTATATAGTATGGTAATGGTTTTTGTTCTATTTTAATTCTAATGATAATTATTTCTAATGATCCTATTCTAATATTAATTATTAATTCAAAATAACTTTACAAATAACGAATCGAAGGGAAGGCCATTCATAAAATTACAAATTTCATGTAAGAAACATGGACGTATTACTTCACCAAAGGTTGAAGAAGGAATGATTGACGGTTCCTGTCATTTCGAACGATCTTTGTGAGAGCTAATAATATCACCCGACACGAAGAATCTGTTTGCTTTTGAAATTTTATACATTATCGACTCTGAATATAAAACTTACATTTTTCCTTTTGGAATTTACAATTAATTTATTGTATTTCTATCTTCTTTATTTATTAATTGTTCAGTGTCATTTTTCTACGTTCCACAACTGCTTTCGTACGAAACGTCTATCCTTGTGTTATAAAAGTACGTAGTCTCATACAATTAAACAATATCCCGAATGTAAAGGCACCTCTAGCATAAAACGAATTTGTACTTTCACCTGGAAAAGGATACTACATTTTAAACTAAATTATGGTAACATAAGATTTCCTTTGTAATTAATTAGACGGAAAAATAACTTTTCTTTAGGGGAAAATTATACTTAAAACTGGTATTTCGAATTTTCTATTTTATACCTATGAAGAGAATTAAAAAAAGCTTCGATAAGCAATCGGATGTTCGTTATAATTTTCCTGTTGGAAATGGTAACATCGGAAAGCTTTTTTTCATCAATTTACTTTCTGGATAGATGTTATTTAACAAAAAATTTTACTCCATACTACACTGTTTTAACGAATGAACCCACATTACACGATACGTAAAATATGATAAGTATATTTTACATTAAAAATTTCCATTTTTGCATATGACACTCGGGTGTTATTCATCTTTTTACCAATTACAGTCAAATTAGCTGCAAAAATTGGGAAGCGGAAATAAGTACGATATTGAAAAATTATCATTACTTAATTGCTTTTAGAATTATGTATGTACATTCTTACAACATTCACAGATAATGTACTAATTTTATCTTGCACTAAATGAAATATTAATTAGGAATACAAAATATTGTTCAGAAATTTAACAAGTTAGATAGAAAAAATAGTTATGATCTTCATTATTGTGCAAAATATATTCTCCATCTCTCTTCGTCTAAATAATAATGATTTTAATTATTATAAAAAATATTTCTTTTAATTTTCTTTCGTGTACATTTTCATTTCTTTGTGGATTAATAATTTCCTTTATTAATTGTTCCATTTGTACTTTATTTGATTATAAATTTTTCCTGTCTTAACTTTCAATCATTGAAATAAATTTTGATTTTCGAATTTTCTTCCCCATGAATGATAAATAAATTTAACTTTATGTCTACTACTTAAATAATATAAAAATTTCGTCGGAAATTTGTGTAAGAGAAAGAACTGCAATTGAGTCAGTGAATCAATAAATGAGAAAATTTCGATGGTTGAAAGTGCAGCGATGCATCGACGATTACGTCCCCAATGAAGTTAGATACAAAGAGATGCAAATGACGCTTGATACCGGAAAGCAATTTGGATATATGATACAAAGCTGGCGGGCGCTGTAAGTGAATTTCCAGCCATATACCAAAAAGCCTCTGCTTCGTGCAAAACTAAACTTTTTAAATAAAATTTCTTAGGGTCAAACGATTCGAAATTTTCACACTCTTCAAGATTATTTCTTTATATTCAATGCATAAGCATACATACATACGTACAGTGAGAGATCAAATTGTTATGATCATTTCTATGATCTAAAATTTTAAATAATTTATACGATTTTCTTTTTATCAACTATAAAAACTTTACAAATTACACAGGTGTAGTCTTCGAAATACTTAAACACGACACTTCCAAGTTTAAAAATATTCTACAGAATGAAAGATTCAAGCTTTAATATAATCTACGTACCGTCAAAATTCAATTTTAGATTGAACACCAATAAATAATAATAATAATAAATAATAAGCACCAATAATCCTCTACCAGGCACGTTCTCTCTTTTTTCGCTCATTCTGGAGGAAACTTTCGCCAGCTGCAGTTCCATCGAAATTTCCTGGAATATCGGTTGAAGCTCGGTTCCGATTGGAATTTTCTGCCTATCCCTTATCTGTGACAATTCAGGAAGGTCTCGCGATTTCTTTTGTCATCTTCGATTCATGGATCAAAGCACGCTCGAACATCGTGGCAATCACAGGACGTTCCTCCTTTTTCTATGGTTGCTTGATAAGGCTATGACCTACATGCTCAGTGACAAAGAAATAGACCCATCTACTCTTATCCGATGGAAAGTAACAGCAGCAGAGCCTCACCTTCCTGAGAAGTTAATTCATACTGAAGACGAATGATTCCAAAATGATCTGTTGGTCTGAAATGATGGTCTGAAGTCGGCTTTATGGAGGAGTTTGTCATTTGGTAATGGTTTGTGTAGATTACGAGAATTAGATTATGCTGTAATACACTGTGACAAGAGGACCAAGATAAAGTAAACTGATTTCTTGTGAAGAAAATTATTACACTGTGAAATTATGACTTAATATTAATTTGAAGTTCATTTAAATTTTACATGAGAAATAGCGAGATTTGGACTTGTAATAATTAAAGGTCGACATCCAGTGCGTCAGAAATGAATTTCTTAAAATGAGGGTTAACGGAGGGTAGTAATATCAATTAGAACATGATCTGAATACTTATCTTTCATATGAAGAATAATCTAGCTTTAAATTTTTACCAAAACCTATTTGTAAAACGGTAAATTACGCAATCGTAAAATATTTCCCGGAAATATCTTCTCTTATATTTTATTTAAACAAATCGATTATCAGGGAGAATACTCGATGATAAAAAATATTCCGACTCTTTACAATTTTCAGTTGCTCATAAATCCACAAGTTTATTGCAAAAATTAAATTGCCATTTCATAGGTATAAAAATATAATATTTTGATGACCGAAAAACCTGTCGAATTCGATTAAAACATTCGTATTTTCTCACCGAGAGAATAGCTATTATCCTCCAATTTCCTCCTACCTTTCTTCCTGGTATTTTACGAAGATTAAGTTCACAACCTTTTTAGTTAATGTTTTCTACAATATCACAAATATGAAAGTAGATATGCGTGTACAGAAAGGAATATGATTATGGAACCTACGTGTGAAATCTACCGCGATACATTTTTCCAGTATTCTCGTGCTTTTTATCTCACACGTGTATTCGACATTCTAACTATATTTTTCTGCTTTAAAGAAGAAACGAATAGGACAGGAACGGAAGTAAATGTTAAAGAAACGACGATCGATCAGTTATCTATAATAGTTGTAAAATTTGAAATAGATTCAACGATATAGTGGAACGCCATTTTTCACTGTTATTTGTCTTCAAATAAGCGTTACAGATTCGGCAGCGAAACTCAGAAAAAATTGCAGAGTTCCATCTCAATATTTTTCCATACAGAAGAGAGAAATTCTTGGAATATTTATAGTGACAATTTGTTCTCAACAGAGAACAAATATTTTTCATTCTTTTTATACACGCCCTGGGAAGTGAGCAAACAAAGGTGACAACTGGCTAGATATGAATCTTAAATACAACCTTAAATACGAAATATCAGTCTTATACACTGGCTCATAGACGTATTTGAACATCTATCACATAAAACTTTTATGTTCATATCGTATGTTCTATATAAATATACATGTATACATTTTGAAGCACAAGGTTTTGGTAAAGAAACATAACTGTTACGATTATATTGATGAAATTTGAAACCGATTGGAATGCACGAGTGATACATGAAAAAAGAACATAAGTTTCTTAATGCAATATCAGTACGGACAGATTACGAAAAAATTATATGATTCCCATAAATCATAAGGTATTTCGTTTAAGTGGAGCGAAATGGATTCTAGGAAAGAAATAGCAGCCATCAAAAACGCATCAAAGTTGCATGCTTATATGCACAAATTTTTATCAACTTCCTTTAACTCTCAGCGACTGGCTTCCAGCTGTCGCAATAGAGGTTCTGATACGAATTGATTATCGTTTAGCGCGATAGTTGGAAGGCGATAAGCTAGAATTTATTTCCGAACTGCCTTTCTAAGATCAATATAAAAAGAAACGAGAATAGATTCCTATCTTTTCACAAAAAGATATCTGTTACCTCCTACAGCTTTCTGACATTCCTCGATTGTTCTACGTTAAATTTTTCATATTTTCCGAAATTTATTTGTCTTGAAATAAACGTTTTGGACTGATCAGCGAAAGCATGAAAAAAATTACAGAGTTCTATCTTAGTATTTTTCCATACCGAAAGAAGAAATTCCCGAATTTATTACGTTATAGGAAAGCACCAGTATTTTCTAAATTTAGTTTCAATCTTTCATACCTGAATTTCAGCTATCATAGCTATCAAAAGTGTTACCTCATATGTGTATCACTATTTTGTAAATTTAATTTTTCATATCAATATTGAATTTTTCACATCTGTCAAATATGTTGCTTTATTGATGTATCATTATTTTCGAAATTTCATCTCAATTTCCCACGACTGCCAAAACCGTTTCATCATTAGTGTGCTATTATTTCTTGATTTCCTAGTTCGAAATCTAATTGCAAGGGAAAAAGTAATAAGGGAGTAAGGAAACACATTCCAAGTTCCAATATGAGCGATTGGGAGCAGGCCAACTTATCCATCTCAATATCGACACGTCCTTTACTACCCCGTTTATTGAATTGAATTTATTTTTGCCCAATAGCAAGAGCTTCTTCAAAGCACTCGGTTGTTTATCCGGAAGAGAAAATAAAGGAGAAAAATTCCTGAACTGAATGGCGAAAGAGAAGGCAAAGTGACCAAAATGGATATTCTAAATAAATGAAAGTGGAGTAAATTGAAACAGTTGAGGAGAGAAATATGTGTAATGACGAATAATGGAAAGTTTAAAACTGTTACTGTATGAATTTTAATAATTTTTGTACCAAAAATTTTTTATTCATTCCGCGGTATATATTTATTTATATAATATATAATATAGTATAATATATTCATTGCTCTTATTAGATATAAATCCATTTTGTAAGATTATATTGTCTTTTTATACTTCTCATTTTATAAACTTTCTATATCGGGCCATCTTGCTGGTTAATATCTTTTAATTCACAGAAGGAGCACGGAACGTACGTATTTTTCAAATATATAAGGAAAAGGGAAGAAAAAGATCCATGGAATGGTAGTTTCCTTTAAGTAAAAAATTAGAAAGTAATCTATCGAATCTTTCGATCCTCCACTAGGAAATGAATTCAATTTCTATATATTTATGTATAATTGAATGCGAGGAATGGAGAAAATAGATTAAACGTAGGATATTATGGATTAATTCAAAGTAGCTCCTCTTTAATCATATAACAGTAAAAATAAAAGATGCAAGCAGAAGTTAACTCAACAAATTACGAAATTAGAATTCTATCTGTAAAGTGAAAAATAAGTCTTGTAGCTGATCAGAAGCAATTACTTAGTGCAGTTACATTATGTGTGAATGTTTACTCAAGTTAATATTTGAAATAGCTGTTATCTATAACGTAGTCAACCACTTTTATTAAATATTAAATCGGAAGTTGAAGTAAAACCTAAGAGAAATATACGTACAAAAATAGAGTACAAAAATTGATCATGATAATATAACATTTTATTTTAATTTCACACATATTGTAATACTAACAATCATGATTTTAGCGTATAATAAAAAATCATTTGATCTTTGAAATAAACAAAGTAGAATTAGAGGATAAAAAGAATAAAAAATTAAAATAAAAACACTGATAACACATTGACAACATGTTGAAAGCTATATCAGAACATTTTTTCATGAAAATTACTAACAATGTCGTTCGATAAATTCTGTATTTTAAGAATAGACTTAAGAATAGACTGTCAATTACATATAAAACATTTAAAAGGCTTACATTTCCATATAAATGGAACTTATATCTTCCTTCTAACAAACCAGAGCAAATATTGTTCTAAAAATAAACTTTATTCAAAAGACGTTTATGCTATTCTTCATCTTATCAAGTACACATAAAATATTTAAAAGGCGTACATTTCTATATACTCAATGTATATTTCTCTCCTTTAATAAATCAGTATACATATTTTCCCAAGGATAAGCTTTTCAAAAGATTTATTTTATTTTATCCTATTTTTCATCCTATCAAGTACAGGTAAAACGTTTAAAAGACTTACATTTCAATATACTGAAATTATATTTTTTCTTCTAGCAAATCAGAACTTCTTGTTGAAACGTTCCACGCATGTATTCCAATCTCAACTTTCGAGTAACAAACTGGTCACGATATTACCAGCGTGTCACGTTCTCGAACTCGTTTTTCCCCCTAATAACGTTTCAAGACTACATCAGCTCCCTATCTGTCGTCTGAATCGTTTTGCACCATCCGCGTGTCGAGAACAAAGAAACAAAATCTTTTTAGTCAGCGAGTTTCTACAACGTTTACGCCCCTCTGCCTCTTTTCCTTTTATTTTAGTTTATTTCTTTTTAAACCGAAACTGGAATAAAATGAAACATTACACTGTCGCTGAAAACTCACATTCGATGCTAGAAGTCATCGTTTTACTTTTCCGGTTTAAATTACGATGTTTGCGATATCTTTTAACGGAAACGAAATCGAGATGGACGCAATGTGAAATTGTGCCCATTAAAAAGATATAAAAATTTTGTACGAAATTGAGAACTTAAATCAAGATGAAAATAATTAGTCGATTAAAAAAATTTGTGGAACGTCGAGATTATTTAATTTTGCAAAAAATTTTGTTTATTTTCGGTATTCTGGATATTTTATATATTCTTTATTATATACATTATTGTGTATAATATCTGTTTTGTCTGCTTCTGTTTCAGATTATCCGACTTTATAGTGTTTCAACACTCTTTGTATAGATTTTACATGTTCTTTTACTTAAATACAACAAACAACTAAACATCATTATATGAATAAACATTATTATTTAATACGATTACTAAAACATTGAGTTATGTTCTGAGAGAAAATGTAAATGCATACATGACTATACTGATTTGAACCGATAAAGACAAGAAAAAAATATATCCATCCGACAAGTCCTAGGCTCGTTCTACTAACTTCCTTCGATCAGTAAGAAATTAGCGCAACAAAGTGTTAATTATTCGCAAATGCAACAGCTGGGGCCTCGAACAATCTCGCGCTATCTCTGAAAGCAGTTTCCGTTATTGGAATATTAATTAACGAAAGTTTAAGAAGGCTTCATGGTGACTGCATTTAACTGAAGCAATTTGAACCGTACATTTTAATTATCTGGTCTTATTTAACAGACCACCTGCACGTCAAAACTTATCATTCAGAAGAGAACGAAGAAAACGGAAAGAAAAAGGAAATTTACATATCGCATCATTGTAAAAATTTTACTGATCAAATCAGTTCAGGTATTAAGTTCCCTTTTCACAGCTTAGTTTTGCTCCCTCGATGACGCCGAAAAGTTTTAACAAACTTTAATCGAAACACCGACTGGAAAGAAATGGTAGGTGGCACGAGTCCATTAAAGAGCCTTTGCGATGAAGCACTTAAAGCTTTTCAATTTCCCAAGACTTAAATTTATGCGTAAAATCGCGTACGAAAGCGTTAAAAACATTATTGCCACCGGAAGGGATGTTTATCGGTCAAATCGAAACTGTTTCAATAAGATCCGGAAGCAGAAGAAAATTCGAATCAAAATAGGAATAGCAGCGAAAGGATTACAACTCAATTTCAATGAAGAATACAACTTACACTCGATGTTATCCCTTCCAATAATAAGTTCTGTTTCGTACTATCATTGAAACTCCATTAGCGTCTCTTGTTTCCCTGCTAAGTCTTTCAAGTTTCTTTAAAAAATGTTTCGAAACAAATAAAATTCTGTTATCGGTGCGACAGTTCCAATTTCCAGATTCAGCCCGCTCTGCTATACAGTGTGTCTCAGTGCAATCATGGTAGGATCGGAAAAGGGATGGTGCTATGTGAAAATATAAATTGAAAATATAGGATGGTATTTTCTCCGTACGACATTTTGTTTTCGAGATAATTGACTTCGAAAATTTGTGAAATATAGGAAGACTGTGAAAAAGGAACATAATGAGTCATACATTAAGTGACGTCATAATTGGAACAATGTTACTGACTTTTGGATATTTTCCCTTAGAACTTCTCTCAGGCAGAACATGGTATTTTCGTATAAAAAAATGGAGAAGATACAGTCTCAAATTATTAAATCGGTGAAAGATTTAAGAAGAAATTTTGAGATTTGAAACGATGTAGCTAACGAAGCTTTAATGATTTGTAGAATATTTAGGAATTTCTAAAAAACTAGGCTTCAAATGAAAAAATCTTAATTTATATTTTCTACTTATCATCATATCTAGATTAATCTTCTGCCAATTACTCACTCCTATCCACTCAGAAATTACTCAAACTCACATTAAATGCTAACCAAATTCAAATTCACGTAATACTAACACAAATCTTCAAATTTGATTTTCTCGAAAGCCAAGCGTTACGTGAGAAAATATTATTCCACATTCTCGACTTCTTTCTCCACGTAGAATCACCTTCTTGTTGATCGTACCACGATTACTCAGACACTCTGTATATTTTCTGGTTTCTTTGGCGGAACGTAACGCAGTAACGAAAGGAATATTGATTGAAAGGAGAAAAAGGAACAGCGAGGTCGGAGGCAGAGCATTTTTATTGGAACGCAAATATCACGATCTCTAACAATGCAAGGCACACAGATTTTCTCGCTGCAGCAAATGTTCCATTGTGAGAACATATTAAAAAAAGCAAGGAGTAACTTGATTATATCGCAACACTGGAACAAAGCCGTGTTCTGCGAAATCGAATATCTCTGCTCGTTGGTGATACACGAGCGAATTCGAGGATAGGATGGAGAATGTAATTCTAGTCTACCTGCGTTATCACAAAATTAATTCGCTCACGCGATAGCGAAGAATAGTTTCCATAGCTTTAGCAAGATTCAACGTAATTATTCGAGCGATTTTTCAATGGATGATTCTTTAGTCGAATTTTTTCACATTAATCGAGTATTTTAATTCAAAATATTATTTTTATTTCTCATAAATCGACTTTAAGTTTGTGTTTATATAGAACGAATTATTTGGATTAGAATCCATCCTTTATGTTCTGAAGGTATTTTAAAATTCTACATTCGTTAGAATTCTTTCAGAACATTTTTCATGATATTTGAATATTTTTGCATATTATGTACATCCTATGACATTGAGTTAAAATCTTTAATTTTATATAAGTCTTAATTTTGGGCAATTGTATTATATCCATACAATGTTTACAACCTCTAGGATATTCAAACATTTCAAAACTATAATTAAAAAGACAATTTCCAATGATTCAAAAGAAGAAAAAGAAAGAACTAAACGATACCATACAAATAAATTTTTCTGTTGTTTGTGATGGAAATGTCCGGAGAAAAATTTCGTTTTCGAAATTTGATATTCGTGTTCTGGAATCGAACAAGGCGATACGGTGAATCAGAAGTATGGGAAGATTAGTATAACTCTGCGCTAATTTAACCAATCTCCAAGGACCTATCACGATCTACGAATAGGCGCTGTGATTTGTCCGTCGATATTTGTTGCACAGTGATTTACCTCGCTGAAAGAATTCGCAATGCCACTACAATTTCTTCGACTTATCTAATTGAACCGGATATACTATAATACGTAACCATCGAAGCAATCATGCAATCCGATATATCGAATTAAGGAAGAAAAAAAGGAAGTAAACAAAAATGTTACTAAAGAATTCGTAAGAAGAAAGGTAGAGTACAAGCTGTATGAATTTTTGAGTTATTGGTTATATAGTTATTGAGCTATATAAACTTTATTGACAGTAGCAAAATAAATTTAAAAAATTTATAAAGTTATAAATATGTACAAAATATATATATATAGGAAATGTAAATTGTGTTGTATATCTATTGAGAAGTTAATAGAATTCAATGTGTAGTGAAGTAAATTCTCCAAATGTTTTTAAAGAAGTTTTTTTAAAGAAGATAAACTTATAAAAATTCTAAAAAATTCTTAAAGAGTTCTGGAACAGTGTTATTTTTAAATGCATCGTTTCTGGTATATGAAGCTCATCTATTAACACATATAAATTAGTAATCAAGTAATGGATGCTAGTCCGGCGTTAAAAATATGTTGCATGGCGTATACAGAGCAAAATGAAAGTAAAAACTAAGATAAAGGAGCTTTTTCAAGCTTAGCATTGTGAAAACTGGAAGGTTCAGGGTTTCTAAAATATATTCTCAATAACACCAAAGGGACCTGTTTAGTTTCATGAGAGAACCTGTATGAACGTGTATACTCCTGAAACATGTGAGTTAAAACATATGTACGGAATTAAAGTTAATTCACAGCGTGTCATGTTACTAGGTGTGAAACTACACAATAAAATGCGGCTCTCTACAAAGCACTTGTAATTAAAATTATTTTGTATACAAATATTTTTTGGTATAATGCATTTAAATATTTACCAACTTTATTCTTTGTTATCTTATGATTTTTATATAAGATAAATAGAAATATATTCTATTACAAATAAATAACGTCGACAAATAATAAATAATTACTTTCTTATTAAGAAAAGAATATTAAATCAGTATTTATTATTCAGAACAAATAAAACATAAAACTGATTGATAAATTTTACGAAATTTACACAACAATTTCATATTACTTTTGCACTTATAAGAATAAGATTATTTTTAATCTAAAAGACAAAACACTTTAAATTATTTAAGTGAGAAAGCACATGTGACACTTAATGAAGTGAAAAAACCGATTTATCATATAATATACGTATTTTTGCAGAAAATACCCTATAGAAAGGGAAAAAAGATTTTTTTTAAGAAAAAAGAACGAGAACTATAAATTATTTTTTCCGGTACCTACAATTTGATATAGAACCTAAAGAATATTGAAGTGTCTAACCTTCTTTTTGTGCTACGAATATTAATACTTCTTTCTACTTCATAACTAAAATTTTACGCTACTGTTCATTTGCGATTTACGGAGCAAGGGTGTAAAACGTTCGATATCCTCTCAATTTTCCACTTTCTATGGTCGATGTACGTTGAATGCGGCATGGTATCAAATATCCAGATGCGAAATACGAACGTACAGCGGAACATTGATTATCGATAAGGATCGATTATATGAGAATCAATTTTCCGAGAGACCGATTATCGGAATATCGCGATCCACGTAAACAATTCAACATCCTCAAGACAGATTTGCGCCACGTTCCATACTGAATTATACCTTTACATCTGCGAGTATCAATGATTTCGTACAATACGTAAAATCGAAAATGAATATCGAGAGGAAGGCTAAATTAAGACCGTAATAAGTATTACATACGTGAATATTATCGTAAACTTCCGAAAGCAACTGAAAGTTTCTAATATGTGAAAAAGACAGGATATTGGAAAAATATTATAGGTACTGAAATTGAAGCGAGGGATACAGAAATGAGTCGGATATTGCACTCCGTTATGAGAACTCGGCGTCTTATATATTTGAGAAAATTCATTTCTATTTTAACCCAGAAATGAACGAATTCTTTTCGCAACATTTATTATATTAAAGTCATTTTTCTCTTAACTTTACTGATAGTTTTCAAAACGTGGCCATCTATTTTAAAGATAACTGGATAATGTAAACTGTGTTGCAAAAATTCCATACTTTTTGAAGATCGATAGCTTTACCTAAATTAATTATGAAATAAAAACTTGTAATTAAATTAAATAGTTAGAAGAAACCTTTTTTAAATGAATACGATACCTGAAAATTTTTAATAAATCGTAGAATTTTTAAAATCCTTAATATCATATAGAGAAGGCTTCGTTTTAAATATATTTTTAAATAAGTAAAAATTTCGAAGTGATTTATAATTTGCCCACCTACTGTGTATTATTGGAACAAGCACAGCAAGATGAAAAATCGCGATTTCTTATTCTGTTAATTTCTTCGGTCGGAGACAGTCTTAGAAATATTCCGAAGATAAAAGTGTTGAGACAAGCTGCTGGGTCCACGGATAATTCAGAAAGCATTCCATTATCATATCCAGAAACTTTCTGTTCACATTTCTCTAAGATCTATCTTCAAATATTCAAAGAGTATTTGGTAATTCAAGGTTCCACGTCCATTATTCTTTGGAATTCGGCTTGGGACACGGATCGATCAACCGTATTTTCAAAATATCAGTATCTCTCAACCATCAACCGATTGAATCCATTTTATATATCGAGAATATATATGTATCCCAGAAGCTTCTTTCATAATACAAAATAAATTCTTTCATCTTTCATATTTTTCGCTGTTGGACTATTGATCAAATCATTCGATTTCCTAATATTGTGAAAAGATTATAGATTTCAAGATGACGGAATATAATTTTTGTTTTAAAAATACTGTAAATATATGGTTACTAGAATTATTTATGGAATTTTGTTCTACGAAGTCATTTGTAATGCTCTTAAATCTATAATACATGGATGATTCTAATTGATGTGATATAATGAAAATAAATAATGTAGGTACTTCTCCAAGAATATTAAATATAAAATAACAAGTATTATAGAAGAATATAAAATGATGAAGCTACATAATCAAAAATTATTTTATTAAACTTTGTATATAAATAAAATAACAAAAAGATCATGAAAAATATGCAGGACAATAAACATCTTAATATTTTGATAAAAATTTATTTTTTCCTCTAAATACTGCATTAAAAAACTCGATTAACCTGAAAATCTCAATCGTCGCATGAATTGTAGTTTTGGTACAAGCCGTTGTTTCGCAAAGGCTTCACTACGTGTTAAAAGCGTAATTGTCGCAAATTATCTGTCACCCCATTATTCTTAAATGAAATGTAAATGGCCAACACTTTATTGTCATCGGTTAATCGATAATCTTTATATATTTATATCGTATAATATTATATATTTGATGTGCAATCAACAGGGTAAACTTTGAATGTTCAAGCGTGAACAGAATTACAAAATGAAACTTTGGCGGAAAAATAAAACCTTTAAGCCATACGCAGTTTCTATATCCAGCCACGTTTTCACCATCGTCGTTTTCTCTCAGTGTGAAAAATTTTGAGACGCAACCAGAAACTGAATGTATTTTCAGCGACACTCGGCGTAGTTACCTACCCTTGCGGGAAACGTAAAAATTCGTCACGTTCCGTGTCGTCCATAGCATCGCGACGCATACGGATGCAATTCTTTTCACGGTATTTGCATCGTGAAACAACATTATTATGCTTCACTATCCACGATTTCATTGCTATCATCTGTACTTCCGTTTGCTTGTTGAAAAATAAAATTCTTTCAAAACTAGAATATTCTTTATTTCTTTTCTTAAATAATTTCAATCGCGCAGTCTTACGCTAATTTTTGCCCACTCTTTAACCCATTAAGCACCAAGAAATATATGATTTATTATAATATTACAAATACATCGATTTTGTAAAATTTTATAAAACTATAGAATCTAGGAGGAAGAAATAGTGACGAAAATAGTATTAAACACATCCTTGAAACTGCCTTCACGAGCCACAATTGCGTAACGTTTATCACGTACTTAACCACTATGAAGAACGCAATAGCGTACGAAAATGTATCTAAATTAATTGAAAAATATTGACAATTAAATTTCGTGTTAACGAAACGTTGGTTCTTAATGGATTAATTGAAAAACTACATAAAAAGGAATCTATAGTTTTATGATACATATGTACATTTTCCAATTTTGTATTCTATTTCTTTTTGTTGTTATTTCTATACTCAAAGGTAGGATCATAATAGTTATTATTTTATTGAATGGATAAATCTATCACATCGTTGTAAGCCAAAAAAACATTTATTGCACGTGCTTACAAAAACTAGGGATAAAAACAAAAAAGCATCTTAAGCTTACTGATTAAATCTATCGATTGTAACTAGGATTATCTTCTAGTTACTATTTCTTATAACTAACGCATCTGCATATGGGTGGCGAGCACGAACTCACGTTGTCATTTTCAACACCTTTTTTATGCGATTTGCTGCTTTTAAGTTTAAAAAGTTAAAATCCTAAGAGAAAAAGATTAAGAACACAAGAGAAAAAAGGTATGTGAAACGAAATATAACATGTTTCTTTTATAATCCATGGCCAAGGTGTAAAGTTACACTTAAGATAATGGTGGAAGATTATCCCTTTCCTATTAGAACCATGTGGTGGTTTACTAAATTTAATAGAATTCCTCTTTTCCATCAAAATACGGCGAAATTTTCGAAATGAGCCCGTCTCAAACTAAGGATGTTTTCCTCCAAGATCTCATTTCAAAATCTCGCTCTTCGGCTTTCTCGATTGAGGTGTTCTGTTGCCCGTCCTGTATAATCGAAATATCGAGTAACACGAAACGTTTCCAAACAACATGGAAATTCCTCCATTTTCTGAAAACAAACCTTGATATAAAATTTGTATGTTAGAATCTTTGAAAGCTAACAATATTTTTATATTTATATTATCACTGAATGTTCATATATTTTTATATTTGTATCATATAGAAAATAAAACTAAATAAAAAAATGAGACTATGGAATTGGAATCTTTTTTTCTGGAAAGAGATCCTGTTTAATACGATGATGAACATGAAAACGGAAAAATGGAAAAGCGATTGTGCAAGTTAATTCGATTGCGAGCGAAGCCACGAGTCGCATGCAATCAATGCGATTGCAAATTGGTAAAACGATGAAACATTAAACGCCAGACAATAAATTATCATATCTATGTGCATTTGAGAGGCGTTTGTGCAAAATGCTTTGTACACACATACGCCGAATAATTATTTCCGACTCTTCAACGTTTTTATATTTATTATTAACAATGAAAATGGCCATACACCACATATACATTACTATGTTTTCAGCCTGTCATGTGTTTCAGGCATTTAGTAAAAGTTAATTACTTTATATAAAAATTAAAGCTATTATTAGTCTACGGATATGCTTTTATAGTAAATTTGAAAGTGTCAAATTGCCCAAATATGTACATAATACGAAGATATATATAAAATATAGTGCTGTTTATAATATTTGGTATGTAAAACAATTTTCTATCGCATCTCTTTTTATCGAAAATATGAATTTGCATAAATATCCGCAGACTAATTATTACTTTATATATTAAAATATTTGGTAATTTGGTTTCTTCTTATTTTTTAAGTGACTTATATTGATTTTTCCACCGTATAGTTTCTAGATCCGTATAATTCCACTTACAGATCCATTAAAAAATTCTACAGATCTTTAAAGATTGCAACGTGCAAATTAGGATATCCATTAACTATTCTTGTTTCTCGTGATACATTCGTAATAGTATCTACAAATTATTTTATCACAGCAAGCGTCCATATTCGCGTTCACTTTTATAGCGATCATCACCGATAGATCGTTAATATTTCCATCGCGGGGTATTCGTAATGGGAGCAGAACAGAATTCGATCATTCGTATTTTGTTCGTTAATTAATCTCGAAAACGAACTACTAGATCGAAATTACAATAGCGCGAGAACAATTCAGTTGCTACAGGCTGTTAATTACTGACACTGTCCGATTTATTACTTTATCTTGCTTGAGAACTATTGTTTATTCGAACATATATTTTTTCTGTTATTTTACAACTCTGGACTAACATCAAAAGATCACAGATGATGACAATAAATTGAAATTAATTTTGAATTAGATTATTGAATTTTAAGATATTCAAATCTTTTTAAATACTTCTTTTTTAATTACAAGTTCTATTGTCATAATCCCTCATTTACGAACTAAAACGTGGGTCTAAAAAATGGACAGGTAAACAATATCAAAACGCGAAATCGCAATCGTTAAATGATGTTTATCATTCGGAAATGTAGCTGGTATTAAGTAAATTGTAGAATGTCGGTGGGTACATAATTCAAGAAGGATCATGGTAAATCAATTACACGATAAAGTTACAGCGTTCCATAAGCGTTCCTGGGCAGGTTTCGTGTAGGCATAATTTTCGGTAGGATGATCACTCGATGGTAATGACATTGTCAGACTTTGTAAACGTGTAAATCAACACGGAATAACAACGTGGTAACAAGTAACGATGCAAATTACATGGAACATTTGCAGAGCGTGCGCCATTTCCCTGGTAGTCTGGTCGATATTTATGGACCAACGAGTTCTCTTCTAGTTTTTCATCCCACCGTCCACTTTCTCATTCTCCTTTCGAATTTTTATTTATATTTCTTATTAACCATTCGCAAACGGAATGATGAATGCGGCGAAAATTATTTTGAAATTCGATCATATTTATGGATAGTGTAGAAATTCGTGGTTTAAAAAGTTGTTAGAAATCACGAAATTTAATGAGAAACAGTTACAAATATACATAGTTTTTGGTGTTGTAACACCAGAATGAAGTTTCTCTTGTGACAATTCGTTGAGGATCAAATCGATTGATCGCGATATTGTGGTTTGCCCAAACGTTACTTGGAATTGTGATTCAATTATTGGAGGTTGTTGATTGCACACACCAAATCTGATTGATCAAACTACTATTTAAACATTTGTGTCGTTTAACAGGCACTTCGTGTAGCTCGATATTTAATTGAAATTAGTAGAAAATAATTAGTTAGTCAAATGTATTTATAAAACGTTTGTCGTAAATGAAGCTGCATATTTGGACCCTAATTTAATTTAAAAATTACGAATTTACTAAAAAGCTTGATGACAATTTTAGTCCTTATGATATTCTGAAATTTATTTTAAAACATTAATATACGATATTTGTAAATGTCAAATAATGCGCACCAGCTTTGATGGCTTTCCCGAACTGATAGATATTATCATGATTAATTTGGGCAGTATTTTTTAATATGTCAACAAATCACATATTTCATTTCGAAATACTACTAGTATTAAATAGTTTATACATCTCAGTAATATTTATGTATTATTAACTACAAATTAACTATAGATCAAAATGTCTACACATTCATGAGTGATAGTGTACATGAAATCAGCTCAATCAGAAAAAGTGGGATTAGCGTTGCATTTCAAAAGAAGAAGACCTTTGAAAACAGCAACACTTTAAAAGTATTCTATTATTTTTTACAAAAAGCACTGTTTTAGTCAATTGTATGGTTGAATCTCGATTCGTTTATGTTTAGAATAATGCAATTTATGCTTATCCAAAACAACCATTATAATCATTAGGTACTATCCTTATGAATTGTTTTATCTTCTTCAAATTCTTTGAATCCATCATAAAAATACTTTTTTACAACTTCCCATTTTACAATTTTTCACGAATATTCCAATATTCCAATATTTTTTTAATTGAGTAGAGAACAATGTCAGGCATCAAATAAAAATAAAGGGTTGGAAGTTATTTATCGAACATAACGAAGATATGTGCGGCAGGTGAATGCAAGATATCATTTCGATTCAATTACGTTGGAGTGGTAACAACTTGCTGATTCGAAATTCGAATGAAAGAGCATCATGAGGTTTTGTCGAAACTTCACAGAGACATTGACAACGAGCTTTCTCTATAGCTCTTACGATGTTGATGTACATGCTTTCGACGAAATCGACGAATGCAATCGATGGCTAAATTAAACAGAAGTACCAGTGCGTTTCTGAATCTTTAATGGAGAGGTTTTTCCCAGCCTTTTACCTCGTTCGACTTATTCTCTTACAAATCTCACGACGTTAAAAGGAATAGAAAGGGTTTCACGAAACTTGGAATTTACTGGAGAGTAATAAATTGATTTCTGTATTGTATGATTCTAATTCCACCGTTCACTTATTTCAACAACAGTTGAAACTAGAGAAACGTAGAAAATCATGATCCTTGTTTCCCGCAAAACTTTCCGGTGATTTGTTAATTTCTAACAACAATTTATTCTGTCGCAATTCGTCTAGAAACTACATTTAAATAATTTTTATCATTGCTTTTCACTTGTTATAACTTCTACATTCGATTTATCCCTTCGTTTAAACTTTATGGGTGAAATTTCACCCTATGCCAATCTTGTTTAACTCTTTCACTGTTAATTTTTACGGATTCAGCGTGGTAACCACATATTTCACAGATAGTATTATTAAGTTCTCAGAAAAGATAAACATCACTATGATAATATAATTGCTAAGCTATTATTTTTACCAACTGAGCAAACAATAATTTTTCTATTATATTTCTTAATTTATAAGACATGATAAGCTCTCAGTCATGATAGCATAAGAATAAAAACTTTCCATTATTCAAAAAATGCAGCAACCAAGTTTCACAATATCTCAAGTCACAAAAATTTCAGAAAATTCATTTGATATAAGAGGAAATTTCCAAAGAGTAAAGGAAACAATCGACTAGGACAAAGAACCTGATCGATAGACATTCTAAATCGAGATTCGATGTAAAGCATACCTAGTAGGACGTAATATATAGACGTTCCATGGTCGTATTAATGCACCTTGTACATACATGTTGTACATATATCATCACTTTTGCGGTTGACATCTATCCTATAACTTTCTCGGATTCTATCGTGCCTGCTTTCCAAGCCACGAATAACCACCCGTGGCGAACATGTCTCGCCGTTGTGTGCACGGCATCGTAAACAACAAATTCGCTTTACTTCCCTGTGTGCCGATCCAATGGGGAAACAGCATGGCTCGAAAGAAACTCGTCGACGCCGCGAGACCCGGGGGAATATCTTGCCTCATCGACGTTTTTATTGCGGTCCATCGACAAGAAAACGTTTGCACGGAAATAGAAACTCCCTAACTTATTCTTTCACTCAGGCTTTCCCTCCGATTTCTTGAGAGATTTTTCGGCACAATTGGGTGCTTATCTTGCGATTTGTAATTTTTGGAAATTTGATTACTTAATATCCACGAATGCGATACGAACTACTCAGGAGCCAAACTAATCAATTCAGATTGTTATTAATTTCCTAATTTCATTTCATAAATATATAATTAACGAAAACTATACATTGTTAAGATTAATAATTGTCATATCATATGGGACGTACGTATTAACTGATAAGTAAGTAATTATATCCAAAACACACATAAAATAACTTTTTTTAGACTTTGTAACATAGTTATCGCAACACTATTTTATATCACAGTACCATTTTATAATCCAAAGTAAAGGGATTAATATTTAATTCACAAAAAGTAAATGGTTTACTTGCACAAGTTCATTCATCATAAGAAGATGATACGAACTATGATGAATTCTAAGGTAAATTTAAAAAACGGTATTTATAACGTCACAATTTTGTTATACTTTTCAATTCGCGGATTTGTCGTTGTGGCTTCTACACGACCCTTGTATGAATCAACTATACAGCAACACATAGCCAGGATTTATCTCGTGAAGCTAGATCTCAACAAAGATGAACGTGATACAAGGGAAGCTTCCTGTTATTTATGAAGGGAGCTTTGTGTACAGCAAGTAATAACACATCGTTGGAGCATGCAGGTTACAAAGCAACGATTCGAATATTATCCAAGCAGAGTACCATTACTGGTCGTTGTAACTCACGAATAAAATGATTTAATGATCCAGTAAACATTAGTCGCCCATTAACTATATTAACAATTCAAGAATCCTATAATCTCTAAATCCGACTTATTCTTTCAAACATATATACTAGTTGACGAAAGTATTTGAACACCTACCATAGAAAATTTTATGTCCATATTGTGTGTATTATATAAAACATATTGAAATTTCGTCATCGGTACGATGAGACGCGATTATCATTACTCTATTAGTAAAATTTGAAACCAATTTGAAAATTGATGTAAAAGTTACAGGATATTTAATGCAGACACATATTTATTAGAGAATTAAAAATCAATCTGAGCACGTTCTTGAAAAAATATGATACAAATCTGAAAATCTATAGAGAAATTACCTATAATACCTAAACTAATTATTAATAAGATATTTATTTCAAGCATGTATTTAGTAGAAAATTAGTATATCCTATCAATACAGTGGATAACTGATTACTTTAATTAATACTCGTATTTTGTCTGGCACGCATAGTATATTCATAAAAATGTCTACAAGTATACGAATACTCGTCGTGAACCTGTCTGCACGCGCATAAAATACATACACGGTATTTAATAATTTAGCGCAGATGTAGATTCACGTCTATTTTCTCTGTTGTTCTCTCTTGTTTCTCCTCGAATCAGGAACTTTTGCCCTCTCTTGGTGGGAAATGCTTTGCCTGATTCGTTGGTGGGCCATCGAAAATACTTATGGCTGGATTAAGTGGGTGAAAATATGCGGAAAATTCTTGGACCGTGATAAATTCAGGAATAATTAGGAGACTTCTGCTGGTAAATGAATCAGCCCTCGTATAAATTTTATTTGCACACCTTTAATATAAACTCGACTGTTTTTATAATATTGTACAATTTCTCATGAAATATATGCTTCTACGAATTTTTGGTATTATATGATAGTGAGAACGACAAAAAATCAATTAAAACATTTAAAAAGTGAATAATTCGCTATTTAAAATGCAAATGTTATGTGAAATATTTAGTGCAGTTTACTTTCTTTATGTTATATAGGTTTGACTTGGAAAACATGAGTCTTTTCACTTTTATCTGAACACAACTTATCGAAATAAATTGCACATCCAGAAGAAATGTAGTTTAATCCATTTTTGGTCTCAACGCCTCAATTAAAAATTATGTTTCAATCTAATAATTTAGATAATGTATATAATTTGTCAAATATTACTAATACTCCAATATTTCTTCTTAAATACTTTATTATATGGGAATCTGCAAACTAAGAAGTTACTGATGAAACTTTGTTCCATACACTGCTATATATTAAAATCATAAATAATATATTAAAAATTCTTAGAATTTGATAAAATGTTCTTTCTTTTCTAACGTCCCTTTTTCGCGAGAAGTTAGACCAATGTAAAATTCTCAGTCGTTATAAACTGGTTGCATATTTTCTTTGAGCATTGTTGGTGTATCACGGTAGTACCAAGAACAAAAGAAAAAATTACTCGTTGAAGGAAGTATTTTTATGCACGAAAAAATTTCGAAAGAACAAGCGAGACAAACCAAAAGATTCGAAAGTATATTCTTGCGTGAAAGAATTATTCAACGGACTTACTTCGATTATCAACGTTATCCGGAACATGAAACAATCTTTCCACGAACTTCTCCTTTATCAGCCATGCCTATTAAACTTTTCATTCCTTCCGTTCCAGAGGGAGTCTATAAATCATCTGTCTGAAGGACGAAATCGCAATTTTAATTTTTCCTTACTATCGTGACAGTCTTTATTCTTCTTTTGAAAACTTTAAAAAACTTGGCTCATTTATATTTTGTATTTTCCTTCAACGCGTTGCCCGATATTGTAATAATCGGTGATTATATCGGTATGGTTAACATTTTGAATGTATTAATGTCAAATGTATAATTTGATCAAAATAAAATAATTTTTAACGATAACATTGTTTTTGATTAAGCTTACATTAGAAAATTCAAGGCCATATTAAGGTCATAGAATAGTAGGTCGTTCAACTTATTTTAACGTCAATTACAATAGAGTAAAGTTAAAAATATGTAGTGTCATTTGGAAAAGTCCAGATAACTAACTTTTTATCGAGAAAATAATTTTTGAGAAATTTCTTATATCGCAATTTGTAGCCGATTGAAAGCTGATTAACGTTTATTGAAAATAATTTTTTGTCAGTTTATCGGAGATACCTTAAAAATTGTCTCGAAAGGTATGCGGTACAATCTGTGTACATATTAACATGTAAGTATCTAAGTTAACATTAAGTAAGTAATACGTAACATGTAAGAACAAACTATATAAAATTCGCGTAGCAGTCAAAGTATCAAATCTGATCTCGAATGTTTTTAGTTTCGAATGGTAAAAGAATTACATATATTGATTTATAGGTTTGTAAACAAGCGGGTTATTTTGAATTGGAATGTACAGAAATGAATAACTAAGAATTGAGCGTCTTTTAATGTAGCAACATTCAGCCGTCAAATGCAGTCGCTAGTGAAATTAATCGACATGACCGCTACAAAGTGTCTTTGTCCGGAAAAGTTTAAAATTTCCCTGACAGCCTAACAGTCGGATAGCTTTCTTCTGATAGTCCGTCACTACCATTCCATTGTGGTATCATCCATTATGGCAACACATGGGTTATATCAAATTGCTTTTGACCATAAATTTTAGTCGCAATTTATCAAGAGAACTATAGTGAATTAGTATTTAGTTCATAGAATGATTCAAATCATAAAAAGATATTAAAAGATATATTTCCTCTTCCCGGTTTAATTGGTTAACAAAAATACTAATAACGGTGGAAGATTGAAATGAAGATTAAATGATTTCTAAAATTCCTTAAAAATATTTATCAACTGATTTCAAAGAAAATAATTGGAAAATGTACTGTACTATGCTTATTATATTATATTTATACCATACTTATATTAAAGAGCCATTGGTTTATTGAACACGACTGATTTCATGTAAATCGAAGTGTGCTAATTAGTACACGAAGATAGATCGTCGCAATAATGTACTCGGAAACATGAACCATCGAACGCATTCGTTGTTGTGTAACTATTCACGCTCTCGTGACTTGCCTATAAGCATAGATATTAAGTTGCTGATTCGATAAATTAATTAATAGTCGATTACGAAAACCAATTTGATGATGACTGAGAACCGTAACTTCCCCAGAGTGGCTACAACGTCTCTCTCGAAAGCAAATGTAGTTCATATTAAGACATTTTCATTAATTCCTTAATCATTCTTCGCGTTCAACAATAATTAAAGATTGTCATTCATATGACGATGCGTGAATCGTTATTTTCAGTTCGCGAGAAGATTTCTATTACCCAAAGAAATACCAACAAGGCAAGAATTAATCGCACAAGTTGGATGCAAGTTATCGATTGTTGTCGATACTTCGAGAGTGACTTTATAGAAAGTCTAGTACACTATACCAGAAACGAGCCTTTAATTGGACGATACGCTTGTTGCTCCAATAAACGTGAAAAGTATCATAGCAAACAATAGACCTAGCTAACGACAATGGGAATTGGTTACGATCAGCAAACACAATCAATCGCAAGATTAGTTGAAGATTCCAGCTTATCTGTAATTCATTCCAAGGACATCTTTCCTGTTTGCTTTGCAATAACGTAGGGTAGATACATATCGTTGTGGAGTTAAGGGAGAAAAGTTCTGTAAACAGAGAATCTTCGTTTCGTTTGAACAAATATTATTGTCGAAACAAATATTGATGTTCATGTTTGTACGAGGAATAACATTATACATACACAACATAGTAAATTTGTTACAAGTTTGTTTGATTCCAGATATAGTGGGCACTAGTAATATTTATGAAATTTAAAAACGATGTGTGTAAAACTTGCCTGTAACAACATTGTACAACGCTGTATTATAATTGAGCTACGATATATTCTTTAATGCATATATTACATTTAATTGTTAATATGATTTCTTATATTAACTAATCAAATTTGATTTATAGTATATCCCGTGAATAGTTGGATTTACATTTTATTTCACCCAATAATATTGCGAAGTAAAATAACATTCTTCTCGAATGCATTGGTGAAATAAAAAATAACAAAATTTATTCTAAATTACAATTTTTTATCTTTTACCACAAGTAGTTTCATTATGTATTAGTTTTGTTCTTTGAAGAAGTTTCAATACTAATTTTATTTAAATAATAATGTGCCGTGTAAGCTATTATCTGTTAAATCGTAATTACACTTTGTGATGTCAGCAGAAATCATTATCAGCCAAAAATTTACAGTCAGATAAGGGATTTTTAAATTATCCCATTTTGGTTGCTTAGTTTTCCTTTTCTTTATTCGCGAAAAACGAAATGTATATTTAGTAAAATTTATGAACGCTAATGAGTAGCTGGAGTCCCAGATATTACAACACCGTGGTCAGCAATACAAATATGGCGCAATTAAAGAAATGATATTAAAGAAATGAAATTCTAAACAAAAGTACGTATTTTTATTCGTTTCGAAATCATTAATTCAGCATTATCTTTTTTCTTGTAACGATTACTATAGGTTCATTTTATTTTGTTTTTATGCATTTTTCTAATAAAACGATCTAATTCGAGTTATCATAATTTTTAATAAGGAAATTTATTTACGATTAAAGTTTTGCAATGTTGTTCACGATATGTGCAACTAACGCGACACTTGATTTCTGAAGAGAGTTTATTAAATTATTAATAAATTAGGTGTCAACACGTTTATTCGTATAAAAGCCGCACGCCAATGACGATGAAAGTAACACTTGACGGATGAACGCGTATCGAGATTATAATCACACTTAACACGTTACTCGCGCAATGAAATTTAATTACGTTAAATCGATAAACGATTAATTATTTATCGAACGTTGTACAATTCGCGTTCGCGAAAAAATGCGTTCAATTTGAGGTAAAAATTAAGAAAAGATTATTTTTTGCATTATCGCATTTTTTACATATTACGTATCTCTCCTCGATTCGCAATTTTATTCTATTATTATGGTAGAAACTATGAGTAATTTTCAACAACTGTATTATCAAGAAATATCGAGACTCTAGTTATAGAAATGTAGAAGTTTGTGAAATATTATTTTCTACAACATTGATATCTTTTCATTTATATTCTCCACTTTATTTTATTAGTATAATAGATGAAGTGAATAATGTCGAAAAAGTACCATAACAAAACATATTAAAATTTTTGTTATAAAAAAGTCGAACTTAGACTAGAAATAGAGAAAAAGTATTAAGATGCGATATATCCCCGTTTATCTTGTCTAAAATCCGATATCTTGGGTCTGGATGTGTTCTAAATATAAAGCGTGATACAAAGCAATCTCCCATAATTGCAACACTTTGGAATGCGGCTGCATTCATAAACAATTCCAATATCTCCACAATAGAACCTAATTAAGAGGAAACGCTATCGTTATGCGTCGGCGATGCTTTTCAGCCACGTGTTTCACGTGTCACTAATGAGTTTCCAAATCGTGGCGATCTGACCTAGTTATTAAATTAATCAGTTCCTACGTGTATTCCTACGAAATCGTATTAGTATGAACGGCTTATGCCTGGCCTAGATTCCGACCTTCTTTCCAAGTCACAAAGGAAGTGGATATCTCTCGGAAATATTTCAAGATAAGTGCAACTTCTCGATCAAGCATCACTTTGATGGGAGGTAGACATCTATTCGTTCATCTTTCTTCGAGAGTATAAAGAAACGCGTGAATATGATATAATTTGTTTCGAATAAAATTCTTGTCTCGTTGTTTATGAATAAATTTTTACATTTGTAAAACGAAAATAATTTCTACTCGCTAGCGTTACTCGTTAAGATATTTCAAATATATTGTAGCGATATAGCACAATCAGTATCAAACGAGTTTAAGATTATTGAGAATAATATAAATATTATAAATCTCGGAGATACAAAATTATAAAGAAACGACCAATTGTTCACAAGAAAACTTTTATAAATGAATTTATGAAGTAAGTGGGTGTGTAAGAAATTCTCCAGTTATAAATGATGAAGAAAAATCTTCAACCCTTGTTTATAGTTTAATACAATTAACTCATTCCTTAAAGAAGTCTGGATTTTTACTTCCTTACCACAATTCAGGAAAAAATTGAGAATTTGTAGAATTTTGGAATTTAGAACTTCTTCTTTAAAAAAAAATGTCTAGAGAGAAGCGTCAGAAATTGAGTACTTCCAGTTTCAAAAAATCTTGACAAATAGATATACGTTATTAAATAAACTAATTATGGTACATTAAATTAATTTTGAAGAAACAATTGTATGTAACGATAAAAGTTACCAAGAAATCATTGATAATGACAAATTCAAATAAGAAGGAAAGAATGCTTCGACCGATCCAAAATATTCACAGCCAGTGTTTTATTTTAATTGAGAAATACATAATCAATTATCGTAAACGCATCTCCAACCAAGTAGAATATCATCGCAAAAAGAATTTCAATATCACCAAAGAATGTTGGCTATAGTTCGATCACCTGCACACGTATTTCACTTCACTGGCTGTCTGCTCACGTACAGGAATATTACCCTTAATCTGCACCATGGCCTATACGATCTATTCTACTCACCGTCTGGCCGATTGGTGGTCGACCTATTCTACTAGAATTCTATCCACTTCTCCCCTGTATTTTCCAAGGAAGCATATTTATACATAAACGTTAAGGACTGATGGTTCCATGATGATTCCATCTATACGAGTCTACAGGGACCCATTTAATAACGTGCCGTGCGAACTTTTTAGAAAATTAGTTTTACATTAAAAAATTATAAAAAAGGTTACGAGAATATCTACTGTTCATAAATTCTGTAATCTTATGAAATATTTCGCGTGTACCCACGTGGAAACAGAGACAACGAAAAAGTTGTCGTTAAAATGCGTTATGGTAGTTTAATTATTTCGTTACATTTCCTCGCGTCACATTTTCCCTTTTTTGGAAATGATATATGTAGAGCTGATGAGACACATATTGAAACAGCTCTTTACAATAGATATGCTGAAAGCCAGAAATGAATGTATCTGGAATTATGAGAATTATAATACTATTATTACACAAATATAAGAACTACGATTGAATTCAAACAAATTCAAACAAAATTTTAATTTCTAAAGCATACAAGAGAAAACAATTAACAAAATAAGAAAAAATTTAACTTCACTTCGTGATAACTGCGCCAAAAAATTTCCTGATGTAATTAATATAATTCTGCCATTCAGTTGAAGTTGAAATTCAGATGAAAGTACTTCATATATTTCCATTTTGTGCTCAAATAATTATATAATTTTTAAAATACTAAAACTGTATTCTACTATAATTTTAATTCTCAAAACTTTAATTATCATACGGCAAAGAGAGCAATTAACCAAAAGAGGAAAAAACTAACTTTATTTTGTGGTAATCGATTGAAAAAAAATGTCAAAAATAATTAATTTAATCGAGATTAGTTGAAATTGTTTAAAAGTTCTCTACGTGTATATCTCTATTGTCGATGTAATAAAATATTGCACAATGTAACATCGATTTAATAAACCTCGAGTGCATATATGACCACGTTAAAAGCTGAATATGCAGGGTAGCCGCGGAAAATATAATTAATGAAACGATGGATTCTGAAAGGAATCTTTAATTTTAAATTAATCAGTGTTTTATGGCTAATTATGGGACTAACTGTAATTTCGGTAAAAATCGGTGAAATTCTTCCCACGTTAGGCTTCTTTACTCATTTTTGCACAGTTACTCGTAGAAATAAACATCGAATAATAAGACAATGTAAAAAATAGGTAAACACAATTTAAGGACATGTTCAAAAAGGAATGAAATAGCCAGTGAAACGACCATTATACTGAATTAAAATGGAATTATGATGCAAATAGAATTGTATATGAGCTTTAAGCTGGGGAATTGGAAATTTCAACGTTTCATGCGTTTGATCTCATATATATGAAAAAAATATACGATATTTTTGACGAAACGTCGAGCAATTCACTCGTACACTCTTTTTCTGTGTAATACATCAAGATGAAAAATAACATCACGTTTGTAACCGTTAATTCAAATTTCGAATACAATTTCTCTTTCGTGTATTTCATTTTTCCATCACATCTTTCAAAAATAGAAAACCACAACGATATACGATTCTCAAATATATAATCCATGAGCTGCATCTTCCTACGATATAAATTTCTCCCTTGCGGTATTCATATTTGCATTTTCAAGTATATTTCTATTCCTTTGTACAAGAATATCCAGTAAAAAGTCCGTTCTGTTACACAAGATATTGAACGAGTAAGAAGCAAACGATTTATTCACATGAAATTTCAGTTTCTCAAATATTTGAAAGTTATGTAAAAATTACGCAAACATTATTTAGAAAATAATTTAAAATACTTTTTATTTCTTTCCCAGTCTTACTAATATTATTCCATTGAAAATGATAATTCCATTATCATCTAACATTTCACTTAAATTTTTGCTTTTCAATCTTCATTTTTCAGAATTATAAAACATTACAATAAAGGTGATAGCAAAAATCCAACTTATTTGTTTTTTCGACTTAAGTCTGGAATAATTTATCCCTGTTATCTTTTATTTTCAAGTACTTGATCATTTAAGTTTTTAATTCTCTATTCTGATACTTTAATCGTCTTTGTCAACCATTAGGTTGTCCGAAAGGTGTCTTTCTTTTACAGGCACGTCTTTTACAACGATGCTTCTTTACACAAACATGAAGCCTAATCTGTTGTGATCTTTATTTTGATAGAATAAAATGGATCATACGTAATTCGATAAAATAATATAAAACGAAAAATGTTGTGCATCCCTTATTTCCTTATAAAACAAAGGAAACTTTTCGGATGACCTAACAAATGATACAAAAGACCTTCTTATTCATTTTATAATTTAATATGCCATTATCTTCTAATATTTCATTCATAAAACATTCAACCACATTGAAATTTCTGAATTTCGATATCGACGTTCAATTTTCCGTTTTTCAATTCTGATTTTTCTTCTGTTTGCAAACAAGAAGTGACTATTCATAGCTAGGAGGTAACTTCCTGACAGAGAAATATAGCGCGCTAGATAGAATCGTGCGCTAGAACTTGAGTTATTTTATTCCGGAGTATCAATCACTGAAAAAATAAAAAATGATGCCGGCAAGATACAAGCTTTAGCACTTAGATCGACGATGTCGAGTTGATGCATCGACCCTATGCACCGAACACGCGTGACATAGGTCTGGTAATGCAGCATGAGCTTTGCACGCGGCTATCCGCATACTGATCTCGATATCACGAGCTTCCAACATAATTTGACCGACGATGAGACAATGGAATTATCAGAGAACCAGTCAAGCTATTTTATGGATACTATCGCAAAATTACAATACGAATACAATACAACGTGCAAAAAAATAACTCGATTGAAATGCGTAATTACGATTTAATCAAAAACTGCTTGTAATTTCTTTCTTTGTTTGTGTCTGAAAAATAACGAATATTAAATCTATTACAAAGAACTGGTGCTCTTCTTGGAAATAAATATGCAGAGATAAAATATCAAGTTAAACATTCGTTTCAACAGACAAAGCAGAAAGTAAAGACGTAGCCCAGATTACGGCTTGAAAAGAGAGAAAATATCTTGAAATGTTTCCTATCTGAAAGAGTCGTTTCATTGACGAGTAAAACGGTGAGCAAATTTGGCGAAAGGAACAAATATGGAAACTGAGAAATTTCGTGTAGAACTTTCGAACGTATTCATGCTGTTGACAGTATGTCAAACGTCATTCACACTTTGCTTAAACTTAACCAGACATCAATGAGTAGGGACTATTGATCGACCATGAATAATTCAGTTGCACATGTTCATATTAACCAGTAGCTGAAACAGAAATAATTGCACTAATACGTCACATCAGCATCGAAATTATTTTGTTATTTAATATTAATCACAATCACAACTGAATACTATGCAAATTGTATTAATTTCGTACAAAATTAATTATAGAATTTAGATTAAAAGAACACTTAGGTTCTATTTTTCATCCTCAGAATATCATAACGCGTACCTCGCTTTTGATATTCTGTATATTTTTGCATTTACGTAATTTTATAATTGTTTTTGTACATCTATATCTCACGAAAGTGCATAAACATCTGCAATTTATTTATAAAAAATTGAACGTTCAATCCTTATTCAAAAAAAAATTAATGATATTATATTTAGTTATATTCGTTCGTGCAATACTAAGAAAAAACAGAAAGAATCTGAGTCTGTTCCATACATTTTTAAAAAAGTTTTAGAAGTGTAAAAACTAGATTATAGAATATTTCTAAATATTTCTAAATAATCGACTTTTTTTATTAAATCAATAATGTTCTTATATGGGTATAAAGTAATCTTCTAGAAGACATTTTGAAAATAAAGTTTAGAGGAATATGGCCGATTTAATGCAGTCAGACAGTGACATTGTGAGAATTGAAGTGTTTTTAAGCCGAAGCCAAGCCATTTTAACAGCGGAAAATACTTTGGGAAATGAAGAAAGCATTAATGCTATCACTCTATTCAGACGCTTTAATTTAATGATACTTACTAAAAAACTTTTAAATTTATATTAAAAGCATCAAAGAAAAAGAAAAGATAGAGACTATACAAAGAAAATCTATTTCTTTTACAACTAGTACATTATCTTTTATCTTTGAACACTGTGAGCTTTTGAAAGCGTACGTGTGAAATATTTCGGGTTCTAATTTATATATGTAATGTAAGAGTACAAAGTAAAATATAATTTCACTTGAATCCTCTTCCAAAGTTACTTTTAACTGCTACTAACAATATTGCTTTCGAAGCAATCGTTACTTTTCTTGGGAAAGGAGAAGGAATGGAAATAAACGATCGGCTGCCTGATTTTACACGCCATAAAATAGAAGTATATTCTATCAATTTGAGAAATCGAGCAGAATGTAGTGCAAACACAAGTACGTATAACTACACATTCTGTTCAAATCTAATATGACTGTGGAATCTGCACATGCCACACAGTAGAAATTTAACTAGTTAACCGGCTTAACTCAAAGATCAGGCGAAATGAAAAAGAAGAAAAATGAAAACATACCCCGTTCGAGTTAAAATTTTATATGCTATACGTCGCTGCATTTCATAAAGATTCCTTTTTATGTCTAGGTCCTGCTACACAATTCAACTAATATTATTAGCGAAATTTTATGAGTCACCTGTTAAAATTTACTAGTGCTAACCAATTTTCTCGCAAAACTGTAACAGATTTGGTAATAGAATTTCTACATATTAATGATACAATTTACAATCTTCCCATCTTTTCTACTGGAAAATTGGAAAATTAGAATATTATATATATAAGAGAATTTGTTATTCTTGAATTCATTAAAATCTTTAATTGTAGCGCAAATGAAGCTAATTTATATCAAGGCGAGTTAGTATCAATTAATGCAGGAAGCATATATAAAATTTAATCAATCTTGGGATAGAAACACTGGAATTTTAATTATGTGAAAATTTCCATCAAAATTATTAAAAGAATTTCTTCGCTAAATTAACCTGTTTCTTCAATTTTCGTAGACGTAGAGAACTTATGTTTTAATTATGTTTTAGTTACGTTTATATTATTATAATTATAATTGCAATAGGAAGGCATATCTCAAATATTTAGTAAATATTAATTAAGCTATCTAAATAATCCTCTATCCTGCCATAGACTTGGTACATAAACCCTAGACGTGTATACTCACCTAAATGTATACTGAATCTGACGTTCTTTGCATTAAGCATTCTGAGAGATAACGCTGCGAGAAAATACACATGACGAAAATCAACAAGAATTTATTCATATAATCCTGTCGTCTATGATGAAACATTAATTTATTTCAATATCGAAAATCTAGACATCAGACCTGCTTGTGTAATTTAATTTACGCGAAGAAGAATCTTATTAACTATCCCGTTCAGAAACGTTCGATACCACTCTTCTGGTGTTCAAACGATCGAGTAGAAAGAACGAAGACGAGAAAAAAGTTAGAAGCATCGATTTCCCTGATTCAGCCTTTTTTTAATAATTTGCAACATTTCACATCTACGATTCACGTAAAATATACGAAACAAAAATGCAAATTAAAACTCTTTTTCAAAGGTAATTTGTAATAGATAATTTTGTACAGGATCACGAAATTCACGATTTATTAGTGTTTATCAAGTAAAGTAAATTACGCGTATTGATATCGTTAGTCGTAACTGAGCCATACGATCCGATATAATTATTTTCCTGTGATCGTTTGCCGTGTTTACGGTCGATTTATCAACGCTCGAGAAATATCAATAAGTCAGGAATAGTTAATAATTTCTCAACAATTTCACGACAGCCACCGATTTTTATCATTTAACGAACTTCTTTTAGAACAGGTGATCCTTGTTCACATCTGATTGAATTCGTACGAAGTACAAGGTACGATTTCAAAGGTTTCGTAAAATTCGAAATGGAAGTGCAATCACGTTAATTAGACGCAATTTTTTCACAAAGAACGCCGAACTCAAAAGTAATGGGGATAATTACGTGAAACAATTTTCAAATAGAGAACGCGTATTAACTCAGCTTTATGCACCGTGTGGATTATTTCATCAAGATTCAGATAATTTATGTGTGACATACCCTTTCTTAATAAAAACGTTTGATTGATGGGGTAACTTATTGTATTCTAATAGAGATTAAAATGAAGAGAACTTTCTTTCTATGATAAGGCACATGTATAATAAATTTTCATCAATTTTGTGGCAATATTTCACTTCTATTTTTTAAATGGAATAGATCTGTCTTATCTAAAATATTGCATTTAACCCGTTTTAGAATACATATATTATAACTGTATTTTATTTTTCTTTTTTTTTAAAGAATAAATTTACTACAACTTTAAATTATAAACTTATATTTAAAAACTTAACGGTAATATATATTTCTGTTTTTACTATAGAGCTGATGTAACCATCAATTTTAGATATCGCTGCTTGATTTTTGTCTGGTGTTTTATTTTAACTTCAATAGTTTTCTATCGCTTAAGAACCATCTTATTTGATTCATAGTTTAGGTATTGAATAATTAGAAGTTCGTTCTCATTTGATAAATAAATTATGTTTAACACGTATCAAAAAACAAATAACGTTGTATAATATTTTTAATGAATGTAATGATTTTTTGTAATAAATTCAGGTATTTACCAGAGATTCTATCTATGATTAGTTTTTCGTTGGTATAACGAGGGTTTCACAATCCTCTATGATCGAAAACGAAATTTCGTTTCCATGAATTATTTTAGCAATGCACATATATCTTTCGCAACGACACTGAGCATAATGAGCCAGAACGGAAAGACAGGAAACGGAAACCAATGATTTATGAACAACGTCAATTCCACTGGATGCAGATTTACGTTTACCGTTCCAGGAATTTCAGTACTGAAAATTCTAACGTTTCCACTTTCAACTTTTTAAAATCTTTTGAATAAATATTCGCCTTAATTAAAATATGAGTGTTACTTAAAGATCCGAGAATTAAGATAAGAATAATTTCAGTTTTTCATATTCAACAGCTGTCAAGATAAAGAGAATTTATTTACACCACTGTTAGTGCTATATTTCACAGTATGAATTTAAACGAAGGTGTAACGAGGACATACTCTAGGAAAATCCTCGACACTCCTTTTCTCAATAGCAGCCATAATTTTCCATTTACTTTAAAAAATTCCTACTATAAAAAATTCGCCGCAAATCCTGATCTTTTCTATTCAAACCATGGAGATCTTAATTTATACGAAATAGCGTACATACATAGAATTTCAAGTCAAAATCAATGGAAGACAAACGATCGAGAAACATTCGACCTAAATCCAAATATTACATTTAATTCGAATCTTAATATACATAAAATATGTATCTTCTACATCGAGGACTTTACACGCGCAATAAATCCCAAATTGAAGATTTTGAATATCCAAAATTCTTCCATAAGCCCAGAATTTTACAATTATTTTTAATTGCAGAATTACTTTTTATTTTTTACCAGTCTCAAGTTTTGCTAATTACTACACTGCGGATTTTTATGCAAATCCATATTTTTCAAAACATAATTAAAAAACAAAATCTCGATAGAAAATTATTTTATCCATTAAGTGTTACGGAAAGTACTATACTATAGTACTGGCTATTTTATATATTTTTTATATTCTATACATTTTGTGTAACTTTACACTATATTGATTATGAAATTTACCTATAAATTTGAGATCATTAATTAGAAATTCAAATACTTCAACATTTTTCTCAAATCCTATGCAATCACTTTAGTATTATAATCCTACATTCTTTAAAATATTCACCTCTACTCCCATTATAGCCCTACCTTCCCGTCTTTCCTTTAGTTTACCCTCTACGACTGTCATCCCTTCATCGCTCCATTATTCTTTTCCCATTTTGGCTCTACTCTTAACGTTCGTTGTTATCCCTCAGTTCGACTACGTTTTTCCGAGCTGGTTCTCGAGCTCTCGTCGAAAGATTCCTCTTGATTGCGGTGTCGTGCTCTCGACCAAAGCAAAATTATACCAGATGAGGCCGAAACTTTCGCCCAAGCCGAATTCCAACTGAATATTTCTCCTCTGGAGTGAAATTCTCGTGGTCGCTGGATAAGAATTGGCGTGGAATTCCAGAGAAAAATTTTCCATGATTCTTAACGGGCAAGAGAGGTGCGGGAACGAATGGATAGAATCGCATAAGCTGTTCTATCGTGAAATTAGATCGAGTTCACTCGATAATTAAGTTATTGTATTGTATTCTGTGAAGTTTTCTGGAGAATCTCGAAATTGTAAATTTATATCCTATATCTGGACTTGTAACTTATAATTAGATTTTTATGCATTTATGAGAAATTTGCAGATGCAAAAATGCATAGAATGCGCGTAATATGTAAAGGCGTATAAAATATCTAAAGTATATCTCTCTATCTAACAATTTTCTATCTAGATTTCATTTTTTTCATCGTATTCATAAAAACATAAGTTTGCATAAACATCCATAGTCTCCTTATAGTATATTTAACATTGTCTGCTACTATATTATTCAATTTTTTAAAATGATTAAAATAAGATAAATTTCATTAAGTGACATATTTTCAACAATGATTTAAATAGTATTGTCAGAGAGAAAACGAGCAACTATAATAATATTTTGGACAAATTAAATGTTATGGTGTAGTTTATTTCAATCTATTGCGATTCCCACGGCAAAGTATATAAAATTTACATGACATTAAATATCTTAAGGAAATGTGGGAAAAACTCAGAGAACTTTGAAAACTAAAATATTAATCATAAATATGATTAACATATATTTTACAAAGATATCAATTTTTATATCTGAATAAATGTAAATTTGAAAATACTTACGCTTAAAAAATATTACAATTCGTAACTACATTAAAGCACAAACCACTTTAATTGCCTAGATCCATTAAATACCTAAATCTAATCCAGACTCTGAAACATTAAGCATCTAAATCTAATCCAGACTCTGAAACGTTAAGCACATAGATTTAATGCAGACAGGTAATTAAATTAATTCCAAATTCTGACCTTTGAATTAATTAACAATTAAACCACAAAAGATACATAAACGATAGAAAAGGTAAAACACTAAGGACGAACTGTAAAAAGAACAAAAAGAAAAAGGAAACATCAGAAACACACGGAAAAGCAAAAAGAAACGAATAGGAAAGCCGTCGAGTTTCGAAATTCACATTTTCCGCTCTGTGACGCTTCGAGGTTGATAGAATAGCAGATTGCTAATATTTTTCACCGTGTTCTCGTTCCATCCGATCTTTGAAAAGCTCTCATCTTGTACCTTACTTTTCGTTTTTACTCTCATGAAGTGTGAACGGAACAAAGTTGTAGAATACCCTAACTTCTTTCATTCCCCGAATAAATTATCGACTCAAGAGTATAGGAGGCGACAATTTCTTCCTTATTTCATTACCTTTCCATCACCGTACCAATTCCCCTGTGGCGTTCTTCATTTCGATCACGAGCTCTTGCAGAGTTTCTCAACAATCGTCGACAAACGATAACTCATCCAGATAATCGTACGTATGCTATTGATTAAAGATCTATTCTCTCTGAGAGACGTAGCAATTTTGGTAACTCTAGGAAAATGTTGGTAGCCTTTTAAGAAATATTAAACAAAGTACTTGTAGCTAGTCTCCGGAAATTTTTAGAAACAAGCTTTATACAAACTTTTAGAAAAAAATTGATAGTTTCTTAAAAATTTTTAGAAGAAGATTGATAGCTCTTTAGAAATTTTTAAAGAATGTTACTTAAAATGTTTTTTCGATATTAAAAAGAAAGAAAATGAAGGCGATCGTAAAAAGTTAATAACCAATTATTAAAAAATAATTTTTACATCGTTAAGGAATAATAGCAAAAGAATGTTAATTTCCAGATTTTGATATTTATTAAAAGACAATATATTGCTGTCAATGTCCATGGTATCAAATAACAAAAGAAGTCAAGTTTCTGAATAGAGTACGTAGAAAAAGTAAAAAATGAAGATTTTTAGAGGAAAGTTATATTATTTTAAATTAGAAACACGGTTATGAATTATCTCTCATCAACTGTGCCCAATTTTATATTATAATAATTAATTATAATATAATTTCTATAATTAATTATAAGATAATTTCTGAGTTACCGACAAAAAGAAATGATAATTTACAGAAATTAATATTCAACCCGTGGCTATGTCGACATCATCGATGGATTTTCATCAGAAACCGATCCTAATAAGTAATGAATGACCTCCTGGATTGAAATTGCATATCCTGAGTAATCTCCCGTCCAATTTTATGCATCCTGTCTGCGCCACACTTTATATATCCTTGCATAGCAGTACACTCACAGAATACCTAAATGCAATATAATGGATCACCTCATCTTTTCAGTAGTTCATTCTTATGAATATTAATTGATTACTAGTTACGTCTTAACTAAGCAAAGAACTCATTAATATTTTACTTTATTTGTTAATTTGAATTTTACATGACGTTGAATTCAGTAGTAGATTAATGATGTTTATGCAAATTTATATTTGTTTGAACATTATTAGAGAAATACAGATCTATTACGCCCACTAAACGTTAATTAAATGAATAAAGTACTTTACTTTGGATATTTTGCATATTTTGTCGTACATTTTTTACCTATTATGAACGCTTTGTATATGTTTGCATATTTAGATTTATCATAAATCCATAAACATCCGCAGCCTAATCATTAGCGGATTGCGTTTAACTTGCTTTATTTTTGTGCCAATTAAATTTCGTAAGAAGGTCCAGTCAGATAATTAATGATGATTTTTACTTAATCCCATAATATCAAAACCATATCTGAGGCTAATTCGTACTTCCGTTTTCGAAACTGACATTTTCCGCTTTCTTACAAAATATGTCCACCAGTTACCTTTAATCGCAAAGATTGTAAACTGGAGGTCCTGTTTAATATTTGTTCATTGATCAGAATAAGATAATTAATAAACAACTAATAACTTCTCCTTATGCAATTTTCTATTATGATAAGCGATTTGCAAATATCGCGTTGGAATTGCCAATTTTACAAAACGTTAAAACAAGGGTACTTGTTGATAGGTTCGTTCAGAGTAACCATGAGCTATTTTTCACTCTAAGATCTCGCAGATTCTCGTGACAAGGTAATCGTTACACTACGGAACGATCATTATGCGATAAGCGAGCGGTTGTGTGACTGGAAGGGCACAAGGTTAAGGATCGATTCAAACCTCGAAGTTCTCAAGAAAACCATGCCAATGCCGCGATTCGTAATCCCAATGGGATGCAATATATAGTTTGACAGAGTTAATAAAGATGGTAGTGATTCGTGAATGAGGGCTGGAGACATTATTAGTTATGCTTCAAAAATTATTTCGTTGGGAAAGATATGAAAAAGATGAAAAGAACTGCTTGGGTTGCAGAAAATAATAGACAATGCATGCTTATGCGTTTGTAGGAATTTTGAAAGTACGAAAATGCACAGAACAGATATAATAACAAAAATATAGTGTATTCAGAGTGCAGTACTTGTTATAATATTTCTGCCTATATCCCACTTTTATTCGTAAAAATATGAATTTTGTATAAATATCCGCTTACTAATAATTCAGTATTGTTTAATGATGTATTACTAGTGAGACTAGATAGCGGAATAATTTTTATTTTTCTATTGGAAATTTCCAAGCGAAAGAAGAAAGAAGAATCTTTCGAAAGCACGTTTTTTAAAGACTTTCCTTTTTAATGCAAGCGATCTAAATATAATTATGAAGAAATTGACGGGAAGTCGATTCTGTGCTTGAAAAATTGATGAAAGATTTTTTAATGGAACGAGCATAGTGCATAGTGCATAGTGCATGGGTGATCAATTTACTGTGAACAGGATGAAAAGATTGTGTATTCCTCAATATTTGGAGTTGATTAGCATGGTTTCTGAGTGGCTCAAGTATTCATTGATCATTAGAAGATTCCGTTATATCAAACGCTATTATATTATAATACAAGAGATACTACACACAAGTCAACAAACAACAACAATAACAGATCAAACACTACAGAATCCTATCTCAAATCCTCCCATTCAAGCATCTCTCATCCTCCTTCCTTTGAAAGAAACATGTATCCAACACTTTACCCGATATTGTTTTATGTATTTATCATAATTCTACTTAACTTTCCAACACACATAAATGGTCATACGAAAGCAATAAAATCAATAAAACACAAATTTACAATATAGCTAATTAATTCGCGATTTAATATCTTCAGAAGCAGGATATGTTTCTCATCAATTCTAACGGTACGAATAATCAGAAATAGAAGTGCCTTTCTGCTATATATACATTGGCATAATATTACTCAGCAGAATGGTGTATGTAAATCGTGACAGAAAGCAACCGAACCACACTCGGAGCGTATTTGAGTCTACCATACAAACGCACGATACACGTGTTCATGTATTCGTCTGGATCCGTAGCCGTTTTGGTACCCATCCATTCGCAACATCCTAATGAATCGGTGAATTACACCGTATAGTCTGGTCATCGGATTCCTCAAAGGATTATACGAACTTGAAAAGCTGCTAGTAGAATATTTAAAAGCACCTTTTCACGTGCATCGCACTTTATGCATCAAAAACACGATTTAGACGGTCAAAAGCTGTTGCTCTGTAGCTATATCCGTATCGAGACTCATAGTCGTTATTCGAATATACGGATATGTTCATACATCTATACATCTCTTCCTAAAGCTTCTTGAACGATTAAAAATATCGGCAAAGCGAAAACTGATCATTTTAAAATGATATACACTAGTGGACTGCAGTGATTTGGATATCGATTTGTTACAATAGATGGAACAGTCGAGCGAAATAATTTGAAGTATGTTTGACCACATATATTTCTATTCCACTTACTGGTGTATAATTCACTTCTTCCAAGTGTTTCATCTTTTATATTTGAAAATTTGTTAAATTAGATATAACACATTTTCTACTCGTTCAAATTATTCAATTAATATATGTATATTACATATGTATAATGCATAATATGTGATAATATATGTTCCTATTCTCCTTACAATAGTCAAATATGTTTTATATTTATGAGATTCTCATCTTCTTTACTTTAAAAATTCTTGGATACGTCAGTTGTCCAATTAGTATAATCTTTGTAACAATAATTTCACGGTTGTCTGACCACGTACCTTTCTGTTCTCCTTACCCGTACCAGTGGTGTATATAATATATGTAGAAGCCTATACATACTAACTGACTAAGTTCTGACTGAGTTCTAGTTAAGTTTAGTTTGAGTTTGAAGCGACTTCTGTTCATGTGATGATTTAGTTCTACGAGTCTAATCGATTCCTAACTTTGACCAAACTATTATATAATTCTTCTTGATTTTAGTTCTAATGTGTTCTACACTATATTAACAATGCTGTATGGTTATTCATTGATATCTGTTTCCGTAAAGGTGACGTTGTATCTTTTCGTACAGTCTGTCTTTTAGTTTGAAGAAGGAGATACTTTTCTTCTGAATCAAAAGTGGTACTTAATGATGGAAATAAACATAATTTGTAATTGGACATTTTCCAGGTTTATTGAAAGAAGAACTTACATTTATCCCAATTAAAAGTGGTAAGTGACACAATGCATGATATTTAAAAGCAAGCTTTTCAAATTCTTGTTTAAATTGCAGAAACTTGCAATTCTCTATCTTAGGATTTCTTGTAAAATTACTTGCTGCAAATGTGTCAAGAGAAGCGTGATTCGAGATGAATAAAACAAGGAAACGAAGGTTGAAAGTTTCTGGACAAGAAAGGGTTTCTATAGGGCTGGGATCGAGTTTATTAGCTCTGTTAAAAGGCGAAGTTTTCCATTAAATACTTCGCGTTACCTCTTCATAGTTTGTTTCAAAGTATACCGCTTCTTGCATTTCTCTATACTTTTAATTCTTCAAGTTCGGAAAGAAATTTTAACTTCGATGAAGGATCTTATTTTATTTTTGCGAGAAAGCTTCTTGGTTGAAGAATTCTATCATATGTGTCCTTTTTAATTATATTAACAGACTTTTCTGAGAAGTTTTTTTAAAAATTGTAACTTTGGTCTTGGATGTTTACGTTTGTGAGAGAAACTAACAAAGAACTTTATTAATTATCTATAAAAATATTTTCTTTGATAAATCTCTTTGAAAATTGTCAACTTTTATCTTAGAATCCTTATTTTACTGCTTAAAAATGTTTCTCGTTCCACCTTTAACTATATCAACATATTCTTTGTATAATACATTTCTTGCGAAACTTAGTTCATTTTTGTCGAGTCCAAATTCGAGATTGTTACAATTTTCTTCCTTTCATTTTACTCTCCACTTTCTTCTTATTACCTTTTGGAGCTGCTCCTTTACATCTCTGTGTACATCTATAAGACTACAATAATAGCATAGTAGTGATGCAACCTTTCGTGCAACTTCGTTCCCATTTGGCACAATTGCATGTGTCCAGGAGGACAATTTTCTTATCCTTATATAAACTTTTTAAACAAATCGAACATATATTCCTTACATTATCTTCCAATTGAAAATAACAGCTTCTTTAACATTTCATTGAAATTCCAAAGATTTTTAAAGAAAAAGCAATCACTTATTTTTCTTCGTTATATGAGAATGAAGTGTCGGTGTTTTAAAATTATTTAATACATTAAAATCTGCATATTTTATGTAAAACATCTGAACCGTGTGATCTCGCGACAAATTTGTTGCAAGCAAACATGCAAGCCAACGATAAATTAGGGCAGCTCAGTTTGACGACAAGTGAGTAATGTTTCACGAGTCACGATGTGTATATAGGTCACGAAACTACGATGTACCAAGAGAAAAAGAAATAAAGAAAATTGCACTTCAAGAGTAGTTCCACCAGTCAGAGTTCGATCAAAATAAATTGTAACAAGGTGGACAAAGCGGAAGAAAAGATGAGACACATGTACAGTACTGTGTAAAAGTTTTAGATCAAACAATGAATGAAAATCTTTTACTTTGTAGATTAATATAAAGATTTTTGTGATGTTATTTTTATCTACCTCCGAAGAAAAATTGATACTTTCTTAAGAAGTTATTAATTAATTTAATATAATTACTGAGACAATTTTTCTCTGTGCCGATAACGAGAGTTCTTTTGATGTTGTGGAATAATTTTTCAATAAATTCAGTTTGTATTACTACTTTATTTATAATATTTCAAATAATATATTTAGGTTTTTGGCTTCTCCTCTCGTAGAATATTCTAAATTATTTAATGTTCTGTCAATTAAAGCATTTCTGAAGAGAATTATGAAGTAAAGAAGGTCTTCGTGTTATAAAATCTTTGAAGATTTTTGTAAATGTCTGTAACCAGACTACGAATGCCTTTTACATTTTATGCAACCTAAAACTGGAATATGATGAAACCGAAAAACATAAAATATTCAAAGTAAATTTTTACTTACAATATTTAGTAGGTGACACAAATTTCTTTAATTTCGCGAAAACATGAATTTCTCTAAACGTTTTTAGTAACGCTCTTTACATAAAATTATGTAGAAATATTTCTTCTATAATTTCAGTAGCCATCGTAAGAAAATTAATATCGTCACGTTCAATTTTTGTTATGTCAATATGTTCAACTCCTTCACATTAGTATAGCTGAATGCTACGAAGCACTAATTAAACGGTGTCTCTTGACGCAAAGAATATCGAATTTTAAATTTCACCTTGCTCTTTTCACGCTTGCTTTCAACATAATTCCGAGCTATGTTTTGCGAATTATGTTCGTGAACATACCGACGAAACGTCATATTATGTTTAAATGAGCAAACGAACTTTTCGAATAATCCAAGGTAAACATCGATCTTTCCCGATAGACGATTGGATGTAACACGATGACAAAAGTAAAAAAGGTGAAATATACGCGTTGATTGATAAAAATGGGAGGATAAAATCTTGTTTTGTGAGGAATTTCAAGGGAATCAAATTACTTTAGAAGAAAATTGGATTACGATAGAAAAAATTGATATGGGAAACAATTTGATTGTAAACTAGAATGGATATGGTGATCAACTCCGTTCCATTAGGATTGATTGTTTTTTCTTTTTAAGGAAATAATTATGTCTTTTTTCTATGTAATATAAGTTATGTGCAAGTAATTGTATACTTTAACAGATGTATATCGTCATATGGAAATAATATGGTATTTAATCACGTTTTAGCATGTTTCAAGTACCAAATTATGGAAGAAATTTCTTCGTGTAAAGTAAACGATGGGATCATTACATAAATTAAAAGTTTTGTTTCGAAAGAATACAGATTTTAAATTCTTCTCTATTTGCTATCGATAAAAAAGATCAAATAACAATTTTAAAAGTATCAGGGTATTAAAGTCCGCTGGAAAATATGTTGTTCTGGTCGACGAACTTTCTAATATTGAGACTACTTATATAACTTATCAAATTCGAAAGGAATACCTACAATTTCCAAGAAATCCAATGAATTACTTTCATGATACACGACGAGATATTCTTTCCACAACGACGCGACCAAACAATCGAATATCATCTCCTAATCCCTCGATTCTGCAAGAACATCGAGCAAAGCAATGTCCTGTTTATAAAAATATCGTTCCGTTACACCCCGTGTTTGTTTGACGTCGGCATTCGATATATGATTTATCGGATTCTCAGGGAATATTACTTCCGATGTTCGATAAATCCGCCATCATTTCACTTCGCGTTTTCTATAAATTCCCCATCGTGTAAAAGCGTGGCTACATTTTCTTGATACCACTGAACACCGTGGAAATAAAACAAACGTCTGAGCGAAGGAATATGAAAGGATAGAGAAATAAGAAAAATAAGAGGGAAAGTGAATAATGTTAATGTATCGTTGGTTTCGCTGGGAATACGCATGTATTCGTTGCACTCTGAGGGAAATGCGTCGGAATGCATCACGTCGATGAAGTATACATATGAAACGTGTTTTAAAATAAAGAAAGGAAAGTAGAAATAAAAATAGTACGAAGCAAGAAAACTGCCCTTAATATCTCAACGGCAGAACGGAAGCCGTGTTATCGACACGCTGCGATGTGATCACTATAATGTAGAATCCATTTCGTTAAAGTACCAAGAAGGGTAGCAAAACTTTATGACCCATGGCTTGGCGCGTGATGGGGCTTAAAAAATACGTTGGCCCTCGGTAAAGGGACGTTGTTTGTCCCCGTCTTGGTGAAATTTTCCGCTACGAGACTGGAATTCCTATTATCGTTCCACGACCCCCATCTTCTTCTATCGTCCGAGTTCTGAATTAGAGAAAGACCTTGCTTCTTAGCCAAGATAGATCCTGAGAGTTTAAAGTCTCGCTCCAATCACTGCCCCTACTTTTATCGTGTTATCTTCTTCGATTTTAACGAATTTCTTGATTTGTAATCAATTTTTTGAGAATATTAAGAAAATATGAAAGAATGATCTTTTCGAACATGCTCCTATGATATGTGATATTCACGTATCGCGGCTTAGATATTTTATTGTTAACTAGCTCAGTAATTAATATTTTTGTATCAAATATTTAGAAGAACAATTTTTGACATAATATGTATTTAACACTCAAGAGATATTTTCCAGTTACATGTATTATTATTTACCTTCGAAATTTTTCAATTTTGATTAAGTTAATTGTATTAAACATAGAATATGAATTTATCAATTATTATAAGACTTTTCTTCAGTTCCGAGATTTTCAATATTTATATAATGCTTGAGAGTCGACATCACATACACATCATAAAAGCGAATATGTTAAAGGAATGATTATGAGATTAAAACCATCCTTGATGGGAAGTTAATCGCGTATACTCAACGAAGCAATGCCCTTTTGCGTGGAGAAACCATTTTAGTGCATCAGGAAAGTGTGTACTGCACGAGATTGCACGAGCAATTATGCATTCTTGTACTCTGCTTCTATGGTTTACGAGCGAAGTGGGCCACATACGTTTATCAAGCATTCATCATGTACGTAATTTCTTGGATGATGGAACACAGGAAAGTGTGTCATAAATATAGGGGGCTGCACGTATTTTCCCCGTATCAACCAAAAACATCAAATCTCTTTTTAGATTCTTTCATCTTTAATTGAATAGTCAAGTACATGCTGATAATTTCCAACGTAATTGTACATTTTCCTATCCCAGGAGAAAATGACTTTATTTTATTATAATGATAATTCCATTTCCAAATTCTCTATTCCATATCTCCATATATTACAAAAGCTATAATATGTTTTAATTTTTAAATTTAGTGTTTAAAATCCTATAGTTTTATTTTTAGTTAAACATGAATTAAAGTTTGGTTAAACTAAACTGAATTTCTAATTAATAGAGCTAAATAAATTCAATATAATTTAAGAATTCAGCCAAAATTCCATTTAGAGAATTTTTAGCATAAATACGTGTATTGTATTCATATCGCGTACAGTATAAAGATTAAATTTATAATTACAAATATAATTTTTATATTATTCATCGTCCTTATAAAAAGGGATATAAAATCTTCGAAATACTTAAAAACTTATAAAGACCATGAAAATCAGAAAATGAACGTTTGTTATCGCGCAAGTAATGCGAGTCAATATAAACTCAGACTTAAATGACTTAAATAAATAAGCGGCTTCCAGAGGAAAATGACTGCCATTTTATTTACAGTGAATGAAACTTCATAGACTTCGTAGCATATTGAGAAACTTTACCTAACTAATGACGCTCGGTTGGCAAAGGTAAGGATAAATTTTATCGTGTTAACAGGCTTAATAACTTCGACCTGACGGTTATTTAATCTCTTTACTTTTCGACGCTATCCGGAAATATGTTTAAACTTCGTGCCGAAGATAAACCGAAGCTACAGGAAATTATCTTACCACCGTATGAAACTATGAAACTTTAATTGCCACGTACAATTACAAACGCAGCAACGCACATCTTGAATAGTAGCATAGAAAGGAATACACGGACGGACGAAATACAACGAATGAATGAATTGCTAAATAGAAAGTTTCGAGTTTCAGCTTCAAAATTATAGGTAAGATGTTTCGTTTGACCTGAACATCCATCGCAATGTGAGAAAGAGAATGAATTATAAACGGGAAAAAGAAAAGATGAATTTATCTTAACAAGGCCTGCTAATAATTTTGCGTCTTTCATTCTCTGAGATTCGTACGTTTCAAACTTACGAATCGACATCAAATAAAGGTCGAGTCACGGCTTCTTTCTCTTCTTCCAATGTTTAGAAGCGTACAAAAGATCTATATTACTTTCTGCAAGCACGCTACAAAGGAAGCAATAGCAGGAAAAGAACTACCCTGAAACTTTTCGTACGTCCAGATTGATGGGAACAGATGTAACTGAGAGGAAATTTTTATAAAGAAAGAGACTCTATACTACCTCTCCTTTTTTTCTCGAGGCGAATCATAAAAATCTTTCAATTTTTAACAACTATCAAATTCTTTTTATATTTCAGACAAATATTTAATTCCGAAGCCAAGCAAGAAGATAATTTTAGCAATACAAGGATTGGTTAACATAATATTAAATTTTATAATTATTCTTGTGTAAGAAAGAAAGTAACTAATAAATAAAGTAAATAATGTAACTAACTTATCATTAGATTGTAGATATTTATGTACTTATAGAAAATTGAATCAGTTAAGAAATTGATTCACAATGTGATAAAATGTTTAATTGCTAATAAATAGATTTAACATTTGGTTATGAATATTTATGCATTTATAAAAAATAGATGGAAAAATTTGAGAGAGAAATTATATAAAGGAAATTACCACGTTTGGAGAAACTACGTACATAATATGAAAAACTATGTAAAGTATCCAACGTAAAATACACGATATGGTATTTAAAAACAAATCTCTACTTAGCTCTCTTCCAAATCATATTCATAAAAATATTTGCATAAAATTACGTGGTCTACTTATTTCCCCCATGTTCTTAAATATTTTGAAAATTTATTTATATCTTAAATGATTAGAATATTATTAAAAAATATAATTTATATATCTTCTAGTATCAGAATATTCATTTTATGAATAATTTCTACATCTACTCTCCTTTCCTTTCTTTTACATCCATCGTTCTATCTTACCCCTAATGTTTCTCCACAGAAAGAGAGGTTAGTGTTAACACGACACACCTGGTGGAAAGCCATCAGCTTCCTAAGGAAATACGCGCTGCGTTTTAAAAGCTTTGTAAACCGGCGAATCGAATCAACTTCAGCTTTACACTTGAGCGATCTCGTCAGTCGTTCTGCTTCATCGATTTAAATCGCGACCTAACGGTGATCGATGCGTTTCCTGAAATCTTTATGCTTTTTTGTGAAATTCGACGAGCTAACAATAAAAAGCGAAACTATGAGGAAAGTGTGTTTCTCTAACGAACAAAGTCACAATCTAGGTTAACATTGCAAGATTATTCTTTTAATTTAGGTATGAAACTCTTTGTATGAAAGTAAAACGAGGTTAAAGAACATAGAGCACGTAACAGATATAAAAAAATATTTCATAAAATCTACAATGAATTTGAAGTATATAGTCGGTTCTAAGGAGGAGTAACGAATCTCTAAAATCACTACTTTTGAATTATTTGCAGAGGTCTAATTGTAAACGAGAGCTATTGATTAAAATGGCAATGGAATAATCACACAACAAAATTATATGATTTAATTAGAGCAACACAGATATATCACAATTCAAAACTTCGATAATAAAGACTTCCCAAAGAAAGTTTTTCTTCATTAATAGAGATTAATAGAGACTACATTGAAAAAAAAATAAATTTTTATATCGTTAAATAGTCGATTAATGAATAATTTTCCATCCTTTTGCTTGAGTCACTTTTCTAAGAAACCAACGATATATTCTGGCGAATAGATATTTCAGAAGATTAAACATAATATCTGTGTTACATATGTATTTATAAATATTAAAAGATTTAATTAGAAGAAGTTCAGCTTTGAGTTTATGTTAAATGATACATGACTTGGGGACTTGAGACAGTCTTTTCTAAATTGCGGTACGCTCCAACACACAAAAGAGTAATAAATTGTCCAAACTATAGTCATCCTAACTTTCCCTAATACTAGATATGTATCATACATGTATACCAAACTTATGTTCAGCTTTTAATTCATCATGCCAATAGAATCCCAAGAAAATTCAATCTGTACCAAAAATTCTCTAACCCCTACATTCTGGCTAAGCAACTCCCTTGGAAGTATAAAATAGAGAACACAGACATAACTCACACACATGCCAAATTTTCCTAAGAAAATAAATGTCTAATAGTATATCTATTAATGAATGGAGTAGGAAAGTTAACATAAGCTGTGTCTTTATTCCTCAATATATTTCGAAAATTGTCAGGCGTTTCAATTTAATAATATTCAGAATGAAATTTACAAAATTATTATTAGGTTAAAAAATAGTACGCATTATTACATATTTAGTTTTTAAAAAATTGTATTAAATTCATTGTGAATTTAAATTAAAAATAAAAATGGAATTTATCAGATTTCCCACCATCAGTCATTTCATTTCTCGCCATCGATTAAATTTGTTTTCACTGCAGTAATAACTGAATAATTTCAAAACTATTCCATAATAATACATTCAAAACTGCCAAAAGTTTATATTAATTTGTATTAATTAGCTCTAAAAATATTGACGTGTAAATCGTAATCTGTTTTTATGGGACATCTCCCTTTGTATTTCTGACGAGAGCATTTTTTTTATTAAATCTTCCGAATCAATTTGTTGGACCGACCAACGTTCATGGAGAAACAAAGAAATCAAGATTAAATGTTGATACAACATGCAGTTCGATTTCTCCTGCCGTGAAAGAGAACTGCTGCATCAGATTCAGTATCAATCTATTATTCACGACTCTTCTTTTGTTGACATTTGTATCACTTTGTAGAATAAATCCATTGTTATATTGATAGTAGAATAGCTTGAATTTTCCACAGTTTCGTACTTTAATATCCGAACACAATATTTTCAAATATAGGTAACAGAAATGAAAATTTTAGATTTTCAAAAGATTGTTTCAAGTCCTTTTCTACTCGAATTTTTAATTTCACTTCTGGAAAGATTGAAATTTCTTATATTGTTTGATCTAATTCATTCAATGAATTCATAATCGAAATAGACAATTACAATTATCAGTAATTTAAATATATAAACCAATAAAAATCAAATACGTTACCTAAACGTGCTATAAATTCATAGTCAACTAATAATCGTAGTAATAAACATTTGCATTTTTGCATATGAAATTTGTACCTCCTTTTCTTTTGTAATGCATATAATTTAAATATCGAAACTGCTCTCTTATTGTAGTAAAACCTTCAATTGTGTTTAGTAAGGTGTATGACAAAAATATAAGTCTAAAATTTTTTACAGAATAACATATTATATTAAAGAACAGTTGTTCGCGTTTGTATTAGGAAAGGTAAATCTCGACTAAAATTTTTATAATTATAACTTTTTATAATTGTAATTATGAATTAATAAACTTCCTAATATCACAGTGACCTATTGTGTCGCCTTATAGCGAAAGTATATAGCTTGAAAATTTTCAAGAAAAAACGTTACAATTCTTATTTATACATATCTATTTCTATTTACTCTATTCTATTTTATATCAATTTTTTATATATTTTATTCTATATATATTCCTATCATCACTGATAAATATTTAGAACCCTAAAAAAGCAGATGACCCAAAATTTTAAAAATTCTCTAAGATATAAATCAATGAGCTGAAAAGAAGTACGACATCCGAATAAAAAAGTAAACAACGGTATGCTGTTTTGATCAGTCTGGTTCCAGCAGCTCTGCTCTATCCTCGAATTTATAGCTGCGCTAAATTTATGGATGTTTGGTTTAAATCAACTTCCCGTGGCTGTTGCTGCACTTTAAAGCCTTTTCGAACCAACTTTTATAATATGCTCATAAAGCAAACCGGATGTACTGATCAACGCCTGTTAGCGACGATGAAATCTCTTGACGAAACTCCTTACCAGATAATACCACGAAAAGATTTTCATTTTCACAATTAACGACAAGAAAATATTATCGGATGGCAATGACAAAATTTCGAAGAATAAAACTTAAACATCGGTATTCCAAAATAATTGGCGACAAAATCACGAAATAAAGTATACAGTATGGGGGAATCTGATGGTTCGATATGTCGCGCATAATGCAACCCCGTACAGAGCGTCTTACCATAAGACTCTTACGTTTTATCGTAGTTCGCTCTTCAAATACATTCAAGAAGGGTGGGTGCGTTATTCACGAGACACGAATAAACTTCGAACGAATGTTAGCCGGCGGAATTCTTGAATGTACACAGAAAGTTAGCATAAGTCGCGGATGCCAACCGATATTACTAGCAGGTATGAAACAGGTATGAACGAACATGAAATACAATACTATGAAATTAAATTTAAGAGCACAAATGTATCGAATATGTATATATATTCTGTATAAAAGAGTATAAAATATTCTAATAAAAGTACCCGTTGTAATACTGGACAGGTAGAACAAATATCTATTTAGTTATGTTTATGAAAATATATACTATATTGCGTAATTATATTATATTATATATTATATAAATATTGTATAAAGATATAAATATCAAATGTATTAAAATTACCAAAGATTCATATGATTTTAATATCGAAATTATTTGTAATTTCTTACAAAAATTTTACAATACTTCTTCATTCGTTCCAGTACGACTTTCAGTTCCTCAGATAAGCTTCTCAATTGGTTCGTGTAAAGAGAAACGTAATTTTCGACTGCTTCTTATTTCTTTTCTTATCGGACACTCGAATCTCTCACGCGTACGCATTCACTGATCTGCTGCAAGCTCGTACACGTGACATGGTCAGCGACAAGCCTTGAGTCAGCAGATTACTATTGCTGCTTAGGACGCGCGAGTTTCCAGGAAAAAATGTAGGTCGTGGGGTCTGACAATCTACTCATGGTATGCGTTCTGTTGCATATAAACTTCCAAGTTCTATATATTCCAGACGGAGCGAGATATTAACTGGATACAAAGTGCGTTTAGACTTTACGTTTTGACACTTTACACTATCGTCTGAAAGAATTCTGTTTTTGAAAACCGATATTTTAAATAACAAAAGTACAGAACTAGATCAATTAAATGTTCTTAAGAAAAATTTGGTGAATTTTCTATTAAGAGAAAATCTGTTTCGACAAATAGAAATATAAACTTGTCGTATCTTTTCTTTGTAATCTTCATATCCAATTTTGCTCATTGTCATTTTTCCTAATATTAATGAACAACTTCCGCAACAAGGTTAATATTCTTTCGTAAATGATTTTGTGTCTCGTGTTAATACTGTCCTGTGACTCCGTGCACACTCTACATAATTTCGTTGCAATATACGTCTAGTAAACAGAGACTTGTGCACTTAATTCCCTGATACGTCCACAGTCTTTGGCATAATGCAGCTAGCAGACTTAATTCAACGAAAGCTGTTAACTGTACCTGGGATAAAACGCGCTCGGCAGCTTTTACGTTTCTTTCAATTAAACCCAAAGTTTCTTCGTCGTTTGTCCTACTTTCCCTTAATCACGTAGAAACAAAGCACAAAACAACAAGTTATGTATATTCCTGTAAAATAAAGATCAGAGAAAACAAAAAGAAACTTTCTAAATGGCGGGTATGATATTTGTTCACGCTCATATTATAGAATTAGAGAGTTTAAGGATTTGCAAGTACATAATAATGAAGCGGAATGTTTGGAAAATGCGAAACAACGCGTGGCGCTATCAGGATTCTATACGAAAAGTCGCAATTTCCTATTAAACCGAACTAACTTATAGTTTAGGCTCTCAGAATAATTGGTTCGTACAAGTCAAAGAATTAGATGTGTAGCGGCACTTGACAGCAAAAACTTTCCAACGGGTTCTGTCCCGTGGCTTGTTACACAAAGACCCTATCCTAAGCCGGACGACGGCAGCGCAGTAGTTAACATAATTAGTTACAAACGCTTTTAAGACACAGGTTCGAATACCGGCACTCATAGTCCTGTTTTGCACAATTCGTAACTGACAAGAAGGCAACCCGGATGAAGACAAAAATCTTATACACCAGCAGTAGCACTATCACGACCTATCCACCTCAGATGCATACCAAGCACAGCTCGAGAGATCAGAGAGCTATGGGACTCGAGTTCCTAAAACTTTCCTACGAGCAACGCTGTGTTTGACGAGTAGCAATTGCATATTGCCTCTACGATTACACAAGTTCTTCAACTTAGAAGCAAATCATTCTAATTGTAAGTACAACTGTTATGTTCTAGCTAAATTAAAATTTGAAGAATTCCAACAGTGGATAAACAGAAAATATAAAAATATTTAACGCGATCGTCTGAATGTAATCTTTTTCATAAATTGATGTTAAATTGGCGTAATAGTAAAGAGATAAATAACACTGTTCAATACGTATCTAATCTGCAACCTTCAATAAGTGATTCTTCAAGACTTTTGTGAGCTGGACAGGAATCTGCAAACCGTTTCTTCCCTAGGACCCACAGTTTGTGAAAAAATCAATTTTGAAAAAATTGCAAATTTTCATCTGTGGAAACGTTTAAGTACAAATTAAGTACAAATTTAATACAAAAATAACAATATTTTATTTGAAATATATAAAAATATCTGTTGATCATTTCTTTTATTACCGATCTTAATACAGATCAAAGTATTCAAGAAATGTGCTTTTTTGTATTGCTACAAGATAATAAGAACGTAAGAAGCGTAAAGAAAGAAAATATTCAAGAGCACTAGCTTGCTTTTAAACTAAGAACAATGGGTACTTGCAGCTATCAAATTACTACCCGGAAGCTCGGCCCCAGACTGCCTAGAGTACTATAGTTTGCGATAGTAGCGTGCTAGTATTACAGACCATGTAACAGAGAAGAACTTGAAGTGTCACGCACAGAGTTCGATAATACGCCTCCTACAGATGATGCTAACAATAAGTGGTTGTCTGAAAAACTGCTGCTGTGCCGCATAGGTTAAAGCATGTGGACCTAGCAATGAATAGTTTCATAAAGAAGTAGATTCTTCCTTCAAACAATTCGAAATTATAATATATTATACACTATTATATAACATTTTATTCCTTTTTCTTAAATGTTAGATTGAATATAGGTAAAAAACATAACTATTTTTTAAACTTAAATACTCAACTAAAAATTTCGAGAGAAGTATATCAATCTAAAATACCAAAAAATACTAAAAAAATCTTGAATAAAAATTCAGATCGTTATATTATGTATCATGAATATCGTGATATTATATAAATGTTCTTATTTCTTTTAAATGAAAAAGTTTAAATCTCCGGAGAAGTACCCTGCATTTTAAATCTTGAATAAAAATCTCAATAACAGCTATCCTGAGAGAATTTACATTATGTGGCTCATCTCGACTTTTTAAACGTAGGATTGGATATATGTAAATAAAAGTAACCCACTTTCTTTTAAATTTAAATATCTAACAAGAAATTTCAAAAGAAACACATCCAATTCTACGTCCTTGAAAAAGAGCTCGAACGATTCAAATCCCGAAACCTCAAACCCAAGTGACTCAAACCTCCTGAATTAGAAATCGTGTTTAACTCATTTACGTTCTACCTTTCTTTTCCGCCATTACTTTTTCCTTGGTCTGCATTTTTCTGCTTCAATTTCCCGATACAAATTCGCTTCACTGTTACGACAAACGAAGTAAGACGGGTCGACTGTTTCTATCGGAGTAAAAACAAAAGGGTCGAAAGGAAGTTCAGTAGCCGGTCTTCGACTTCTTGCATTGAGGAATCATTCTACAACCAGGTTTACAGGCTTCAGCAAAGAGAACCAGAGCTGGATTGCGAAATTTCTTCGTCCTTCGAACTGCCTCGGTGAGAAGTTTCTTTCTTCGCTGGAAAGGGCGTGCACCGTGATGTTCGAAAGTGCCTTATAAAGCTTGAAAGTAGCAACTCTTCGTCGAAGTATCTCGTTTCTTCGTTCGACAGTCGATCGCTAAGTCGCATCGTTTATTTACCGTGAAAGTTTTCGAAAAACTTCCACTGATTTCTACTAACTTTGAATAGAGAAGCGGTTGCTTTTATTCCTCGGTAAATATTTTTGCGAGTCGGCAAGTTAAACAGGCTAACTGGCTTGCATTTTGTGAAATGGAGATAGTCAAAAGTGGTTTCAAGGTTCAAAGCTGCTGCACTCTCTCCGGCTATGCTTCCGTCTCATTTGCTTGCTATTTTACTTATTTCTCTTTTTTTTATCCTGTAATACTTTGAATTCTCGTGGGTTTAAAGATTTAAGATGGACAAAGGCTTGAAAAAATATTTGAAAATTTTATACACGAGAAAACTTAATCTATAATCTTTAAATTATATATGTATAAAAATGTATAAAATGTAAAAAAATGTATAAAAAGATTTCAAGCAGATATTAATCAGATAATAGGCATCCTGCCTACTATTCTTTCATCCTTCCCATACTTCTTTTTTTTTTCATTCCAATTATCTCTTCCATTCCTTCCTCCTATTCCTTTATTCTGTTCTCTTCTTCTTTCCTTTCCTTGTTTCCTTGTTCGATCCCTTTCTTCTATTCATTTCATCTATTTCTTCCTTCTATTCTTTCCTTTTATTGTTCTTTTACTCATTTTTCTACTCCTCCCTTTTATTTCTTCCTGTTTTTTTTATCCCTTTCTTAAATTCCTTCTCTTTATTTCTACATTGCATTCCGTTCTTCCTTTCCGTCTTTTCGCGTGTTCTTTTCATCCGTTTTTCGTTCTCTTTTCTTAGTTTCCTCCTTAAAAAAAATTAGCTTTTTACCCACATCAGAAATGAAATATTATCCGTAAAAGGAAACAATCCTGTTTCTGTGACAGAACACACTTGACCAAAAACTCGTAGGAACTTTATCGAGCTTCCGGTGGGGATATTTCATTGCCACTATATCAGCCACCTCCGACAGGAGGGATGGTAATGTAAGCAGTTTAGGAATTCGACGTATTTGTACACGGAGTTCTGACATCGTGAAAAATAACGCTAATCAATCGGAAGCTTTCGACAGAAGCTAAAAAAGAAATCTGTGAACACCATGGGCCAAAGTGGAACCACGTGATCTTTTCCCGCATAATGGAGTTGACAAAAGTCCCCGTGTTTCTAAAAGCGCTGATTTATGAACCGCTTAATACAATTTTCCCTCGGTCAAAGTTATATTCCAGATATCACCTTATATAATCCTATCACATTAATTTATCGTGACAGTTATTCAATGTGATAATAAATACATAATAATAAATGTAAATCTTTATTAAGAATATTTCGAAACCACAGTAACCATTTTAATTTTAATTCAAAATATAATCTTGTATGATTAATTTAATAATTTAGATTATTCAACATCAATGTGAATACTGACATATCTGAAGGTCACTTCACAGCTCACTTCGTAGCCTAAAATCCCTAAAATACAATTTAATCGACCATAAATCACAGAGAATCCCCAGAGCACAGTGATAAATAATTCTCTTAACTTTCTTCTATATTCAGAGCTGAAACGACTAACTAAAATAGAGACTCGCGAACTGTGACTTTCGATTGGACTACACCAATCAGTAATTTACGGAATATCTACATGTATTTTATTTTTGATTTTCCAAGTTAAGATATATATGAGACTATTATTTGAAAATAACTTATTTGATGTTGATATTTTTCATATGTTATATTCAAGCTAAGAATAATAAATTAGTTGAAATGATTTATCGTATTTTGTCTAATTTACTTTATTTTTAATTGAATGAAAACGTCTAAACGTTTCAAACGATAATTTTACCAGATTTAAAGTTTTCTGAACAGCGCTTTAGGTTAGTTAACCTTGCTCAAGTCCCCAGCAGACCACGTTTCCGCTGAATTTCACGCCTTTAGCACAATAAAATAAGGCGAATGAACCACTCAATCTTGCACGAGTATACAAAGACACGACAGGAGTAAATTAAACATCGTTTATTTAACTCTAGCCCTTCAAGAACACGTAACTACGTTTAACTATTGTCCAGCGTGAACAAGAAACATCTTACGCCTGGAATTGTCGTGCGAAAATTCTAGTTAATAATTCCCTGCATTGATTTAACGAGCAAAGTCTTACGTAGCTGAGACACTGCAGTTGGGTACAGTTAGGTACTGACATTTGAAATCGTTTGAAGATTTAGGAATATTTGTGAAATAACAATTGCCTCTGTTCTTAGAAATTTTTTAATTTTCAGAGTTTTGAACAACCAAATTTCCAAATTTTCTAATTTTATAATTGATTAATTATCTCACTTTCCAGTTTACCTTCTTACTAATTTTCTAATTGTGTGATTTTCTACTTTCATAATTGACTAGTTCTCTGATGCTCTAATTATCTAATTATCTAATTTTCCAATTATCTAATTGTCTAATCTTCTAATTCTCGCTAATTCTCTATTTCCCTCGTTTTTTAAATTTTCTACGCTATCTCTTATTGCGCTTTTCTTAAAATTCAGATAATCTTAGTCCAAAAAATGCTATCTAACTATCTTTAGTCTGTGTGCATGCTATACGAAAACTTTTTAATTAAAATTGAGATAATATAAAAGTCTGAGACTTTAACGTGACAATACATGATTATTATTTAATTAATGATTTTATGGCGTATGTGATTGTTGGAACGTGATACACACATACATTTAGTATTGCGTAACATTCGCACATTTTCGTTAATATAGATTCATGCAAAATGTGTTTCTGAAATTATAATTAACCAACGGTCAATCAGGTGTCAGATATCTGCAGATCGTGGCAGCACAAGGTACTGATTACCTCGAATGTTCTGGCATTTCTTTCTCGCTACATATACGATATTGATTAGGTGTAATTAAAATAAATTAAGAATATTTATTGCTCGTCACGGGTGATTTATGTAATGCCATAGAACTCGAACGAAGCAATAGAAGTAAATCAATAAACTATAATTAGAAAGATAATGACAAAATATTTTTACAATATCTGCGAATCTTAACTATTTTTATGTTAGTTTTCAAATATAAAAAAGAAATACGAACGTGTTTAAATAAAAAAGCACTTTCAAATGCAAACAATAGAAACAATTTCAAATGTTTTAATATTAAAGGAATGAATTTTGAATGCTCCTAAATTGGAAAGGAATTTCAAAGGATCTAAAATTCAAAGAAAAGAAATTTTGATCGTTCTGGAATTAAAAAGAAAATGGATTTTAAACGCTTTTAAATGTAAGAAAACGAATGTATGATTAAAAAATAACAGATAGAAAATAGCAAGACATTTCAGAACAAGAGTTAATTTACGTTTCCACTGAATATATTTGCGGTTTCAATTCAAAGTGAGATTCGTTGTGACTTATCGCTCCTCGATGTCCTTTTCAGTACTACATACCAAGCGTAATTGAGACTACCGTGGCTTCTTCGTATTACTGGATCCCTTTGCAAAGGTTCAAATTACACGGAGATATTTTCAGTTCTGTTTCTTTGATGGTTTGTAATCGATGGAATCAACTCTGTCAAGCGCTTGTTCACTACAAACCAGATCAAAAAATATTATTCCACTGGAAATATCACTCTGACATGGAACTTAATTGGAAGTCAAATCAGTTAGAAATTTTAAGCTAAAGCTACCACAAAACATACATCATTTTTTGAGAATTTTAAATAATCTATATACAATAATCATTACTTGTTAAAATTTTTTAGTTTAAGAATAACTCTGGAGAAAAGAAAATGTTTTCTTATAAACATTTGCAAAGGTATTTGTGGAATAAAATGTAAAAATTTGTTATTAATAATATTCAGAATGTTTGTGTATACAGTAGAATTTCTATGTATCTGAAACTCGACAAGGTTTCAAGTAAACTGAACTGAAACTGGGAAACTATGTGACTCTCTTGTTTGCGAAGAATTCCTGCGAGCATGAAAATTTAAGAGCGTACCCAAGAAATTCTACCTGCTTTGCCTCGGTACTATCTATATGTTCAAACAAACAGTATAATTTTTTTAGAAAGAAAACTGTATGTTACACTGAGAAAATAAACGAAGAAGAAAAAAATTACTCAATTAAAATTTAATAATTTACTATTCATGTAGTTCAGAGATCTTTCTAGATCTTTGAATTTCAACATAAAAATGCTTAAATTTTTTTAAGAGCTTAATAACCTTGAACTTCAGGATTCTGAATTTATCTATAAATTTCAAAGGAACTCTAACAAAATTTCCAACATCCGTAATACAACATTACTTTCATCAGCTTCTCCACCATCACTCTCACACAAAGACTCAGTTATGAAGTTGAACAAGTAGTAGAAGCCTAACACTGTCAGACAAGACACTGAAATTGCTTCTCCGAGTGCACCCTTCCAACTTCGTCGACTTCCTACTTTAAAACGATTTATCCGTCGAATCGATGCGATATTAAAACCTTCTCGAACCGAATTTCCTGCCTCTAACCCCAAAATCGACTTTCAGAATGTCATAAACTTGAGAGACTGAATCAGTTTGATATAATCATTATTTCTGGATTTATCCCAGAAAATTAATTTGGCTTCAGACACAAACACTCCACAATCCACGCAATAAACAAACTTACGTCGGACATCTGCTGGGCCCTAAACGCAAAACAACGAGTAGCCGCCTGCTTAATAGACCTCGAAAAAGCTTTTGACACAGTCTGAATCCCAGGTCTCATATACAAATTGATCAAGATAAACCTTCCTAAACACCTAATTAAAATAGTCTGGGACATGATCACAAGCAGAACATTCGTAATGACCGAAGGTTCAAACACATCAAGCAAAGAATTCTCCATAACAAACGGTCTGCAACAAGGTACAGTAAATTCCCCGCTACTTTTCAGTATTTACAACAGTGACTTACTAAACCTCTTTAATCTCAATACATCCACCCATAAACGCTCCATAGCCTTCGCAGATGACCTAATCATCTACGTAACAGGCCACAAAACTAAGAGAGAAAAAGCAAACAAAGGGAAACAAAGGGGCACTCATACCACACAAAAACTGCGTAAAATACCTAGGAATAAACATAGACGACAAATTAAACTACAAGCAGCACACCGAAATCCAACTTGCTAAGGCCAATAAAGCATTCTGGAGAATAAAAAGACTATTCTACTCCAAACATCTCGACAGCAAAGTAAAAATACTATGCTACCAAGCACTAGTCAGACCGATCATTACCTACGGCTGCCCAATCTGGTACAACATCATATCAGCCTCCCAGATAGAAAAAATCCTCATATTCGAAAGAAAATGCATCAGGGCTTGCCTGAGCACATACAGATCCGAACACAGCGGATTCAAGAAATATGTAAAAAACAAAACAATATACGACCTAGCCAACATTCACCGCATCGACTGCCACATCCTAAAGCTAATAAGAAACCACTTCGTGCAAGCGGCAAAAATAAAAGAAAACAGCTTAGTTTTCAGCTGCCTATTTCCTAACAACGCATATTACAAAAACACTCTGACAACAGGCCACATCCCTCCAAAAAAACACTCTGACAACAGGCCACATCCCCCAGAAGCCTTCCTATACCTAGACGAAAAAAACTACCTCCAGGACCAAAACAACATCCCAATATATCACATGAAAAGAAAAACAGGGATGAAAACCATACTTTACGAAGAAAACATAAATGGACAGACCGCAGACTCCAGATGGAGATACAACATGGCCCTCCCCCGGAAAGACACCAAAGACAAGCACAGAAAAAACACAAAAAAATACTGGTGGAACAGAACCCACAGCAAAATAAGAGAAAACATTAAACCAACAGAACACAACTCTGACACCGCATAACACAGGTGTAAAGTGTAAATATTGCAAATATTAGCAGAACTCAATTCTGATACCGCATAACACAGGTGTAAAATGTAAATATTGTAAATATTTGTAAATACCTAAAGCTAATAAGAAACCACTTCGCGCAAGCGGCAAATATAAAAGAAAACAGCTTAATTTTCAGCTGCCTATTTCCTAACAACGCACCCCCCCTGCCCCATCCCTCTAATCCCACCCCTCCCCAAAGTTACACAGCACCCAAAAAGCAAGCTACCGAAGCGTCCTGTTTTGCGACCAAGTTTTTCAGGACAGAAAAAGAATAAAAAAAAAAGCTCCGCTCCCCAAAGGCTTAAACCCAAAAACCGCATCATACAACAAAAAATGTAAAGCACACATAATACAGCATGGCTACGCCGTACCGCCGCGTATCGGTACCTTTGCCTAACATACCATTACAAAAATTCATGCTTATTGTGAATAATGCACTTAAAATCTGTATTTCTGGACTCAATAAACTCCTTTGTAAAAAATTATTTCTGGACTATGTGACTGTGAGTTATACGTTACAGACAAGGTTAAACGTCAGACCATGTGTACGTGTGGAAATGATTCCACTGCATGTTAAAGAATGTTAAGATGATAGTATTTTCCATAATAAAGAATTTCGACTAAAGATAAAGATTTATTTTATGACTTCAACATTGGGCTGCGAGGAAATTTATAAAGTTGGGTTCTTCTTTAAATTTACGTCATAAGGAACTCATTTGCTTCAATAATCCGGCTCGAAGGACTAAACGTTTTCGACCGGATGCGTGTCAAAACTATCCACTTGCCACTGATTATCCGGCTCGAAGGACCAAATGTTTTCGCACGTTCGCTGGGAGACACGGTCTCGAAGAAGCGCGCCAACGGGAGTCGTAAATTCCCGTTACGATTTGCTAATCGACGCCGCGAATCGTTCGATCGCTTATTTCTTTTGGGATAATAAGGGTAGTTAAATTGAAGATAACGCTGCTACTAACAGGTTATTATATATTTTCACAATCCAACAACTTCGGTGTAACACAAAATGAATGTAACACTGTATAGTAAGTTATAAATCACCGTTTATTCTAACAACTTGTAAAGAAGATAGTTACGCTGGTGCGTATGTATAAGATGAGTGAGAGACTGATCTTCGGGTGTAAACCCGGTCGAAGGATATTGCCTGTTCGAAGGATAGAAAATCAGTGATGTTCGGGGACGATGCTGTGGCGGAGGAAAGCTAAGGATGGGTGTGTCTAGCGCACGGGACCATCGGATTTGTTGGTAACGATTTTGGCTAAGAGAGTGAGGGAAATAGGCTTCGTTGTTAATTGGTTAAAGGAAGGTTGGTGGACTAGGAAGGGTCTTAGCCGCCCTCGTTAGAAAGTGGTTAGTAGGAGGAAAGTTGCATCGTACGTTGGAAAAACTAACTTTCCCTTATCAAGCCGTAGTAGACAATGGTCTTTAGAAATGGTTCGGAAAACAGATGTTTATTCGGTTTGAAGGACCTCGACTAGGAAATTCCTGAGATTTATGGAGGATACTTGAGACTATTGAGGGTACGCAGTAAGTATCCGAAGACATCTGGTTGCCATCTTGCCCGCGGTGTGTGGCCTGGTCTAAGTAGAGTGTTACGCGACGTAACAATATAGTCACAATGTAGTTATCAGATATACAAATTAAACACTATCGCTACCATTAATTAAATAGGCTTGTAACTTCTAATTTATTTTCCAGAAAAATATCACTTTTCTGTTTATATTATTATATGCAAAAACTAAATTATCTGCAGCATTATTATTTCCAATTCATTGACAAGTTTTGTCGTTATGAGTTCGATCAATAAAAAGAATTTTGTGTTTAGTCGCTTAATATTTAAATACAGTATATAGTTTTTTACAAATAGCTTTGTTCAAACGACGAGAAACCATGTCACTCTCCTTCAATAAGTTCTTTTAATTATTGTACTCCTACATAAAATGTACGATGTATGTGTATTCACGGTTTGATTATGTCAAGCTGTCACTACTTATTCGTACGTTTTTCTATATTTTTTTATAATGTCCAACGACTAATTAATAAATTATAACAGAAAAATATGACTAATATTTTGACATCGTGTACATTACGAAGTTGTTTTGTTTTTAGAATGATATAAAATAAGAACATATACAATAGAAATTCTATATTCGAGATCGTGTTCTCGTTTAATATTCTGATTCTACATGCTATCGATTTAATATACTTACTCAAAATTCATGAGACTATCGGCCATATCATATCGTATTAACCTGCATAAAATTGAGAACATCTACTTTTAAAAGATTTTAAATTGATTCCATAAGTCGAATATAAATAAACTTCATACAACTTTAGTTTGGAGCAAAACTCTTCAAATTGATTTTTTATGAAAAATTATGTGATTTGTTCTATCGATTATATAGATTTTATAGCAACCATAAAAATAGGAAACATGGCAATAATTTAAGTTTCGCGATTGATATTTTGGCAATATAAGCAATAGCGATGCATTTTATATCGAAATCAATAGAAATTTTCAATTATTCACAGCAGCAACGAAAATGCTATTTACATTGCACATAAACTATTCAATCGACTTCATAAACAGTCGTTATTCGTCCTTCATAAACACTTCATTGGCCAAAGTATTTAACTTGATAAAATTGTGCCAATTTAACCGAGCAAAATTAACTAAAATTAAATTAACTGAAATTAACTAAAATATAATTTTCTAATTAAACGGACAGATTAAAATATTGAAACAACCTTATATTCTTGTGTGACGCACAGTAACGTAATTATTAAATAAAGGAAATTCAATTAATTCGTTCCGTTTTAACGTAAAATAATTCTCTACGCTAATAAGCTTGTTAAAATCATGTATGAGTATTTCAAAATTCGTAAACGTTGTACGATTTGCATAATTTTATGCAGCGTACTTTACTAGAATACGATGCGACATTTGCAAACATATCAAGAGGATTAAAACGGAACAATGATCTGTTTAAAGTAGAGTTCTTTTCTGGCTAAAACTTTATTATTAGAAATTTTCATGTAAAGAAAATTTTCGTTTGATAAGATTATTATAATGGAGTTTGCAAAAATATGCGTTCTTCCTATTTTATTGTTAAAGAATGTAAGAAAGGTTTATAATACGATTGAATCAAATATAATAAATATTTTCGTTAATCATGTTTTATTTCAAGTATACTTATAGTGTATATTATATAGCATTAAAGAGGATTTTTCTCTCATAAAAGGTAAAAATAAATCGTATAATTGTTTCTACCATTCTTGCATTATTTCAAGCATACTTGCATGCTTCGTACGCCATTAACCAGATGTATTCTCCAAGAGAAGCTAGAAAATATAATGTCTCTACTGCATGATGCAATAATATGGAAAAGTCTATTTATAAAACAAAAATACTTCACTTATAAGAATAAAGAGAATAATACTTGGAGCTATTTTAATAAAATAGTTAATAATATTTCTACTGAAAGTGGTAAGAAATAATCATTAACAATTTGTTTTTCCTATAAATTTGACAATTGTGCTATCTTCTGAATTCTTCTGTTGCCTTAACTCATTTTAATTGAGTTAATGAAAATTTATGAATTAAAGGAAACCATAAACAAATATGACCTATCAGTATCGGATTCATTTTTAATAATATTTAATTGTTTCAGGTTATTATTTCGTATTTAGATCACGAAATGACTTTATTTGACGAATTCTTAAGATATGTAAAGTAGAAGGGAAAGAAACATACAGATAGAAGGAAAAAAACAGACCAAAGAAAATACATGACTTTTCTTTCTCGCGGAAAGCAGCGTCTTTTAAGCGAGACATCTCTAAAAGGCAACGAAAATTATTACTGCCGGCTTCAACATTAACAATGAATATTTCCACTTCTTAAGATGATTACCATATCAAGGATGATTCTTTCTTCTACTTTTTCAAAGAAAAAGCAAGAAATTAGGAGAAAGAAGAATAAGATATATAAAGAATAGGAAGGAAAGAAACGAGTTAGGGGAGTTTTTCTTCCCTCGCATCTATTTTTTTTCTTTTTTCATTTCCTTTCTCCTTTCTTCCAAGACATTTTTATCTGCTAAGTAGAATAGTCGTCATCTTTCTTACCATGCTAGTGTTTGGGAATAATTGTGATTTCCATATCAAACCGACTATAATGTTACCTTTAAAATTACTCTTTACCATTGGGACTCGAGAACATACCGTAATAAGAAAAAGCCTCTGTTTTCGCAGAGTAATGAAGTTTATTGATTTTTTAGTCTACAATTTCAAAATAGTGTCACAAAATGTAATTTTTCGTCGTCGCTTCTCATTTAGGTATATTATTCTTCATGAAAATTGTTTTCCTTCCTTAGAATGAAGAATCTTTGTATGTCTAATCTTCTGATAAAGAATCTTCGTGTATTATTCCATTTCTGTATTGCTAGAAGATATTTTCTTATCATTGATAAATGATGTTGATATAGAACTTCCTATTTTATGAAAGTTTTATTAAAAAGAATTTGTCAGTGTCGAACATTTTTTATTAATATAGTATTATAATAGATGTATTATATAACATATATAATGTGCCTTTAATTAATAAGAGACATCTATTTTTAAATAAGAAGTTATCTACTGAGAAATTATAGTTTCTCATTTTACATCATACAAGGTGAGCCTACTATGAAATATTTGCAATAAGTTAGCCTGAATCTAAGAAATAGCACCCAAACAGTACACGAAGTTCTAAAAATGTAAATACAAACAGCGTATAAAATTCTCTCAAAATAATTCTAATTTCTCTACACGAATGATTTAAGATCAACTTCCTGAGAAAGATTTTAGTAATCTATTATATTTATTATCTATATATTAATCTATTATATTAATATTTTCAACTGGAAAACTAGCGCACGAACATTACTTGTAAAACATACAAAATGGATACTTTTAACCCAAATACTTGAAGAGTATACATCATCTCGCCAACACATATTTCACAGGAAAGTAACTTCGTAAGCTAAACAACGAAAAAACCCGCAAGAAAGATTCTACGATTTTTCTAGAAAATTATTAAACCATCGAAACACGAGCAACCATTTAAATAATAAATGCGGTTCGTTTTTTGTGCTAGTGACTCTACTCATTTCATTTTTCACTCCAATAGTTTCGTTACGATCGCTCTTACGAAGATGAAAAAAATTTTCCCTTCAAAGTTCCATAATATTTCTTCTTCCAGATCTCCTACATTTTGTATATATGTACTTGTTACAATGATATATCTCCTAGCAAGCATTGTGAGTCATGGTAACGCTTGCTACGCGATGCTATACCCTAGAGAACAGCCGCGATTTTTAGTTCTTCGCGAGCTCGTCTTTCAATATGTATGTTTCGAACACGACCGGTCGACATTATTTACTATGATATTTTACATCTGTCTACAGTCTCTATAGAAGTTCACACCTTCGTGATTCTATTCCCACTGAATATTCTACGATATCTTTTTATTAAAAATATTCTTCGCTACCTGTACTTGAAAATATCAATTTACATCTCTCCTTTGCAAATAGTTATGGCAGTTTTATTGGGCTGTGGGTTTGAAGATAATACGTGCAACTTTTTGGATAATAGATTTCTATCTACTTTCCGTTTGTTTTAGTATTCTTTTGTCATTTAATATTACTGTGGTTTTATTTTTACATCAATTATATTATATTATATTTAATATTATTAATTTATTTATATATAAGTAATTAATTGTATATTAATTTTATATTAATATATTATCTTAAAATGTTTTTTAAAATGGTATAGTTATTACTAGATAATCTTAATATTTAATATTACCTTGAGATATTATTTAACATTGCTGTGATATTATCTTTATATTATTTAGATAATATTAATTTTACTATTTGGTAGTGGATACTTGTAATATTTAATATTTAATAGTACGTATTTTTCATTTTTAGGTATTTAATTAGATTTAATTCAACTTTGCGCCAGATATATATCACCATAAAATTTAATTCATATAATTTACACCGTCTGTCAGATTCAACTAGTATTTAATTTACGATTAAATTATTTCTACTAGAAGAATCTGAGAAGAAACGAAATAAATCATTGAAATCTATTAGGATATTGTGATCCACTAGAAGTATATGACTACATATCTCACATTAAACATTATGTTTAACTTCTTTCTTTTCGAATCAAAAGTAAAGTAAAAAGAATCGAGCGAAACAGTATCTAGAGTCTACAGAATCACAAAGGGTTAACTTTCCTCGGTGATTTGACCTACTTAAAAGTTTCTCCCTGAAAATGACTATGTCTACACTTTCCTACAATGTTGACTCGAATGGGATCTTTTAGTGCGGCAAGTTTATAAAGCTATTAAACAATTCTATCAAGATGGATTTTCGTGTCCTGGTGGTGCACTCGAAACACAAACTGTTCTACTAATTCATAGTTACAGGGTATTACTAGTTGTACATTGAAATCGTCAGGCAAAAAAAAAAGAATAGGAAGAAAAATAAAAAAGAGAAGAAGAACAAACTATTTTCTTTCATGCGAGATAATTGGAACGTGAAGCGTTCTCTTCTTTTATCTTTAACGAGTAGTTTCCTTCGTTGTTTTGCTGCCATCTTCTTCTGTATCGCTGAGAACCCTTTGTCGGGCAGTCCGTGAAAAAAATTTCGAGTGAACAGGGCCAGAGGAACTGAAGAAGTACATAAGAGTAAATTCAACGCGGAACTACTGGCCGTATTTGTGTACTAAAAATGAAGAAGGTGAAAAACACGACAGGTCACATTTTCTGTGCTTTTGTCACTTTCGTGAAAATCGAAAAAATATTAATAACGTCAGCTATAAGTAGACTTATATGAACACGTTGACTGCTACGCGATTTTTAGGTATTCTGTTCTGGAAATCGTAATAAAGTGAAATAGAGTGTATTACAACATAACATTTAATTCTTAGACAATATTATATTTCCGCGCTGTTTCTCTAACACTGTTATCCAAATTATTCACATTGTTAAAAATTGTTTAGTTTAGGAATTCTATTTTGTTTTAATCATTTAAAAAAATTAGTAAAAAGCATACGTCCCCGTGGCAGTTAACATGTTAATTAAGTTAAATTAACACAATAATTAAACTAATATTATTCATTCTGTTTCCTACAGAATAGCATGGATTTATCACTATTTTCAAAAGACTTACATCTCCGAATTTATTAATTTCTTCAACTATACTCTATTAAGTCAATAAATACTCAATAAAAATACTCAACTATTTCCTATTAAAATATTTATCATCTATAATTATTTTATATTATTTATATATATTATTAATATTTATTCTTTATAAAATATGTAATCATTTAGAATATCCTTGTTAAAATGATAGTTATTGATAATATCATTAGATGATATTATAAAATAAACTTAGAAAAGTAAAAAAGGGTAGACTTATTTTTCGCGCGTGATCATCAAGTGGTAATGGTCGACAATTATTGTCGATGAATTTTATCTCGATCCTTGACTTCTGTTTTCACGCTTCTGTTACGGCGTTACAGTCGGAAACAAACTGTTCGACAGTAATAGGAAATCAACGCTTCTATTGCGCCCATCCCTTTGTTTCTACCCTATGCTTCCTTTCTTTCTCAAGATAGACACTCAAGTCCAATCACTTTTGGAATTTCCGCCCATCAGAAACGCTATTTCTCATTTGGGATTTCGTGCAAAATTTCTTCTTGAAATCTCGTTTGATGGTTTCCAAATAAATACGAAGCTTTTCTTGAAAGATTGGAAGAAGAATCGAAAAGGAAATTAATCGTCGTACGTTACCAGTACTTGAACATTTCATAGAAAACGAGTGAGAAATATCTTCTTGAAGTCTCATTCGATCGGTACCTTCGAAATGAAACGGTTGGAATTCTGTGTCAAAGGCTGTATATGTATACAAAGCTTTTTCTTCGAGATTCGTAGATACATAAATGAGAAAAGAAATTGATTGCCATATCCAATACTTAGTTATCCTTATTAATTATCCAATACTTCAACCTAATTGAAAAGAAATTTTCTTCTTGAAATCCCATTCGATACTTTCGAAATAAAACCTATGATATTTTATGGAAAAGACTGTCGAACCTGTACAAAGCTTTTCTTTAAAGATTTGTAGATCAATTAAAAAAGAAATTGATTGTCATAAGTTGTCCAATATTTGCGTATTTTATCGGAAAAAAGTGAAAAGTTTTGAATAAGATTTTTTCTTGAAATATCATTCGATACTTTTGAAATAAAATAGATGAAATTCTATGGGAAAAAATATTCAATACTATGAGAAACACTTTTCTAAAAATTGGACAATAAATTGAAACAGAAATTGATCGTTGTGTGCCACCCTATTATTCGAAAATCTAATTGGAAGGGAGTGAAGACTTTGGGATTTTGTATAAGATTCGTTCTTGTAACCACATTCGATATATCGGAAATAAAATACATGTAATTGTATGGGAAAATAAAGGAAATTACACGAACTACTTCTTCAAAAAATTGAAAGGTAAAATCAAGGGAATCATTGAGAAAGAAAGCGATTATTGCATGTTATTTACTGCTCAGATGTTCAATTGCAAAGCGATGAAAAGATTGAAATTTCATCTAAGAAATATCCGGAGCTTTTCTTTAAAACTTAGAAAGTAAAATTGTAATAAAGATCGGAAAAAAATTTGATTGTAGTAAGTATTTGTGAATGTAATCGAAAACGAATGAAAAATTGCAAGTATTAGGAGGAACTATCTTCCGGGTTGATCGTAAAATAAAAAGTTAATGCGGAAAATTATCGTCGTGCCATGCATACCGCTTGGCAATGCCTTTCTAATATTGAAGCACGTCCCAATAACTCTATTATACGTGGATGCTGAAATTCCAAGAACAGAGTCGGAGAATCTACTTCTTATTAAGTATGCATCTCGGTAGAAGCCACTTCGTGAAACTGAACGGTCCATTCTTTCGTTAGATGCCATTCACCGCGAAGGGATACGATTTTAAAGAGTGAAATATGGCGTATAGTGCTATAGGAAAAATTATCAAGATTTATAAACCATGCGAGACATGTCAGATCGCTATTTAATAAGGGAATCTTCGTCAATACTTCATCGCGATAAATTCAAACTTTCGGGGTATCTTTCTGGCTGGAAAATGTCTTCTAGAGATTAATTACTCCGTTTGGACTATAAATTTTGTATCATCCTTTAACCATGTTATGTAAAAATTTTAATAAATTACAAGGTACTATATTGTATTGAAAGTATCACAATATATTCATTATATTTCACATCGAATTAAAGTATCGAATAGGAGGATATATTATATTATGATTACAACAAAGTTGTAAAATTAAGCTGTAAAATTAAATACTTTGTATTCCTTTGAATAATAATATCGTGAAATGTTTCTGCAATTTTCTGTATTTTAGATATTAATTGCTTTATCAAGTGAGAATATTTGTGGGAGAATTTGTATATGGCTTATCAATTTGTAGTGTATTTAATTGCAATGATAGATGCAGCTAGTCGAGATTAAAATAATCTCGAAAAATTCGGATCAACAAGTGTAGCGGACTATATAAGCCACTTTGTTAATTGTATTTCCATTAATAATCTCATTATCCCAGTAATTAAAAATGGCATAAATATTCGTAAATTCCCAGATAAAGTTAGCAAAGACGTATTTGAAATATTATCACTTTCTTTATTTTTGAATTTATGGAGTTGCCGAATCTCTCATGTTCTTTCACTTTTGGCGACTAACAAATTCCTACATAAAGTTTTTAATATACTTCGGAATACATTTTATGTTAACAAATGGTCAAAAGTTTCTATCAATTCATTCGATTTCAATAAAACTGCAATATCTCGTGCTATCTTCTGAAACCCATGCAAATTCGAATGACACGACTATTTATGTCCGTCCTTCCAATATTTTTTCCATTCGTTTCCTTGAATAAAGTTGTCGTTAAGAAAATTAGTCCCATTTCACTTATTCACATTCTTCGAATACTTTCCAGCCGACTTCTTAATACCCTTTGTCAAAAACTTCCACTGGGTCTCGTGAATTATTACATCGCGTTTGTAAAGATGCAGCTCTGTATTTAATCATAAGTAATCTGACTTCGTGAATTAAATTGAGATAAAAGGCTGTTATTGGTGCATTGTAGTGAATTATCTTTACTTACGATAAAGCTTTGCTGATTTTAATGTAGAAGTAGCTCATGCATCATCTGTGACAGATTTAAGGTTCATGTAATAATGAATGTTATTTGTATGAAATAGTGATCTTTTACATAGTGAAAGAAACATCATTTTACAACAGTTTTTATTTTTTAACAGTTTCTTCAAACTATATTTTCTTGCTGTTTTTTTAGAGAATTTAACGGTTTACTCGTTCTATTTATTAATTTTATTCATAACATTCATTTATGCAATGAAATGGACACAGTTATATTACTAAAATTTGATTTCATTTAAATATTGTGATTACACATAATTTTCTAATTTAATCCAAATGCTGCTACACATTACTATACATGTATGTTTTTAAGAACTTTAATTAATTCTATTTCACTTTCCTGTGCCCGCATTATTCAAAGAATTCTGATACTTCAACTTATGCAGCTTTTTAGAAAATGTAACAATAATAATTTTCTCAATAGTTGCTAACTTTATCAGCATGTTACTTTTCTCCGCTTAACTCACATAAAAATAGATAGGTTTAAAGTAACATACTCCACTCAAACGAAATTTACTAGAACGAAGTCTGCCACTCAGAATATCTTGACATAAATATTTTTCTAAGTACATTAAAATATTTCTAAGTGCCGTCACGGACTTTCCTATGAGGTTCCTCGAACGTCAACCTGCAAGTTTCGACCGATATAGAGAACATGCTGACTATTAAAAATTCAAGACGAAACCCAGTGAAAAGCTTCCTTCCATTCATCGGTAAAGAAATGTTCGAAAACCTATTATGGAAATATTTCCAACGGGTCCCAACAAAACGTAGTATTGACGATATTTTCATAGATCAAGATGAAACCCAGCGAAAAGCTTCCTTCCATTCATCGATAAAGAAATGTTCGAAAACCTATTATGGAAATATTTCCAACCGGTCGCAACAAAACGTAGTATCAACGACATTTTCATAGATCGTATAAATTCCAAAAGGAGAAGTTTTGTATTTGCGGCGCGCTTATTCCGCCGGATTCCAGTCGATTTTACGACGAAAGTCGCGATTGGCTGGAATATTTATGCAACAATATACGACGAAACATTACACAGAAAACACACAAATTCGAGCAACGATATTAAAATAAAGAATGATAGATCAACCAGCATAATGTCGTTAAAACGTCGAGTGGTTTCTTCAATGGGAAAGAAAAACGATAATGTCCCGGCCACTAGCACGTGTTGAATTTCTAGACATTAGAAAATATTATTCCACGGAGAATCGTTCGCGTGTGTTTTGTATAAAAGGTATACAGGCATTTGAAATGCAATTTAACAGAAGAAGGGACAAAAAGAAAATAGACGAGGGGAAAAACGAAAAATTTTAAACTGTACTCGACGAATACAATCACCCCTTTCAGTCGCCTGTTAACATGGTTTAATCTTTGTTGGATATGAAGAATATAGTCAATAGTTGGACTGAGAGTGTTTGTGCATTTATGGGAAATTTATGGGGACAAGATGCAAAGAATGTACAATCAGTAACGAAAGTCTACATCTATCGAATTTTATTTTAAAGAAACTGACAACCGACTTTGTCACAAAAATAGTTATAGTTACATATCAATAAAATTATCTTCAATGTATTTTTAAAAGGAACGAAAAAATTAAAACATTTAATTCACAAAAATCTCATGAAAAAATTACTTCAAAAGTTCCGAGATTTTTAACTTGTTGAATACCAAAGAGACAACGGGACGTTATTGATGCTTAGATAGGAGATCTACAAAATTACAATATGATATTAAACTTACCATTACAGATTAATGATTTCATAAAAACATTGTATTTTATATATTTTTACTATACTTACTTTTTTTTTAATAAAGATGAAAGTGAATAAATTGTGTCACATTTTAACAATATGTATCTTATTGCGTCAAAAAACTTCCAAAGCTAACGTTTTCATATATAAGGAATGTAGGAAAATGGTATAATCCTAGTAGGTTTGGTAACGGTATGATTGTTACAATATCGTTTGATACTCCGTCAATCTATGTTTACGCAGTCACTATTCGTCATTAACTATCTTCGTTACAACGATTCTTTTTTAAATACGCTGACAACATCCATTACAACGCTGACGAGACTCCATGACAACGTTGACAACACACACCCGATATCTCCCAATCCGTCCACGATACTACACTATACTACATTCGTACAGAAACACATGTGTAAACTTTTGTGACTTACTATGTATAATATGTAAAATACACATAAAGGACATAATAGATCACATTTCGTATTTTTCTTACAAGGAGCATTAGAATTGCAAATTCAGTACGTTAATTAATCAATATGAGACCGTACTATTATTATACAATAACATTCAGAAAATCTAGTTAATCAAATTGGTTTTTGAATGTCCTATATCATCTCTTGTACATATATCATTTTACATTTAATATAAATTTCATAGACATTTCAAGGAAAACCACAGAATAAGAATCAGGAAATGAAATATTAGTAACTTAGGTATTGTTTATTTTTCACTGATGAAAAAAGCTTGACAATCGAAGAATCGTGGAAAAGTGCGGATCGTAGGATACGCTAAATCAACACGTCTATTTAGAGAATCGTATCGAATAACATCTGAGACAGAAGAAGTTCATTAACTAATTGGAAGCATTGATTTTCCTTTCGATGTCGTTGATTAAATAGATCCCACGTAACACTTTCGTCAAGGAAAATATTATACACGAGATATATGCCGTTTTAACACATCGTATCAGCGTATGTGTGTAGCAGAGTTCAATTAATTAGTGATGTCGTTTTCTTGAATCTACGACGCCGACGGGGAAAATTAATTAAATCATCAGGATATCATATAATTAGGAACAAATACGTATATCGAAACGATATATCGAAATAATGATATTCGGCTGTCTTTTATATTCCTGATGAAAGATTCATCGAATGTGATTTACCGACGCATCCATTTTACGCTCTTCGATAGGTTAATGTCTGATGACGTTTTTCATTAACGCGAAATGAACGAAGTTCCCGTGAAAATCGATATGAATCTTGTAATTCGAGAAGGGAGCGCTATTAGCGAGCTTGAATAGCGAAACGAGCTTGAACGTGGAAAATTTTGTAATAGAATGTAATGACAAATTAGGGGATGATACGATAAATAAATATTTCGGCCATTTTAAATACTTTTCAAGAGGTAACTAAAATAATATTCTTGACATTTGATTTATTTTATTTTGCAAAGAATTATTTAGAGTGTTATTCGGAAGAAATATTTACCTACACATGATCCTCTTCATTTTTATATTTTGCCAGCAATTCGTTTTGATTTGCGATTGTTCGATTAAAAACCGTCTATGTCAAAAAAATTTCATGAAAAGTTATAAGAGAAATATGTTTTATTAAATATCAATATGCACGTTATGTACATACGTATTCTAGAAAATTATTAAGCTAAATTGAGATCTGCTATTTATTTCTAACTATAATACTCTTCAATATACTACATTTTAAGTTACTAAATTAAATGTAACAATATTTTCTAATATTGCAACAAGCTCACAAGATTAAAAATACGTAATGGTTGATTTATTTATTAACCACTGAACACAAATTTTTGCAGCGTTACCAATTTCTTCCAGGATTTATAATAAATTCGAAAACATATTTCATTGTGGAAGGAAAAAGAAACAAAACAACTCGATTCGTTCGATATTACATCGATATTCGGATTTACGAGGATCGTAAAATGGCTAACAGGCGATGGAACGAGCTGCCGCTTCGAAATAACAATCAACAAAAACAAAATCAAAAAAGAAAGGGACAAGGAAAAGTAACAAAAAGGCAACACGTACAGTCCCGTAACGATGGTGGAACCGATGCAAAAAGAGGAAATCGATTTCCTCGTTGATTTCTCAACCGGGTTGTCGTTCGTTAGTATTATATAATTTAAGATAGTGCACCTTTTTCCTGACCTCGACGTACGAAGGCGTGGGAAATAAATTCGAGAAAGTTGACTCACAGCTTAAATTGCATTCCCTGAAGTGACTTCGCAAATCTTATTAAGCCCGACCTCGAATTTACATAATGAAAGGCGTCATTATTTAAACATTCAGACTGCATCAACTGACATAGCAAACGATAAACTGCATGTGGTTTTTAAATTCTTATCATCATCCATAAAATAACGAGTATTGTTAAACGAGTATTTTGTTAAACGTAAGTGTTAACGAGTATTGTAAAATGATTCAACAAATAATACTTTATATTAAAATATAGTTTTTGGTTGTCGAATTGCGACCATGTACAAAAATTTCACTTTTTGGCTACGATACAGTGTACCACGAAATTATTTAAACATTTACGATAGAAAAGTTTTGTGTATATACTCTATCTCCTATATAAAACATTTTGAGATTACATTGATACTATAATGAATCACGAGTGTCATAATTATATCGATAAGATTTGAAACCAATCTGAAGATATGTATAGAAATGACAAGATATTTATTGTAAAAATATATTTAGTAAAAAATTAGTATACAGCAGATATACATCATAAAATAGTTATTTAAAAACAAATAATAAATATAAAATAATCCAACTGAATGTCGAGGCTTCTTGATATGTATAACGAATAACTGATTGCTTAAATACTATTATAATTTCTACGAAATATATAATTGTACTAAATATCTTATAGTTTTTGTATACATTTTCAGATATGTTCAAAATTTTTCAATATAATCATGATAGTCTGATCACACTAAAGTACTAAAGAAATTTCAAAATGCTTGGTATAACGCACGTGATATATTCATAAAAGCATCCTACAAATATTCCAATATTTTTGTGAGTCATTGTAATATATAATATTTTAGTAATTAATAAATAATTAATAGTAAAATTCGTTCGTATTCCAATTCAATTTGGCTAGAAAAATACTGAAAATTTTAGGTACTCCTAATTCAACGTCCAGGTATTGTAAAATTGTAAAAATAGAATTCGATAGTTTCTATTTTATCTTCACTTATAGAATGTTCTTTCCTTTGATGTTACTGCTATCGACAGCACTTCGCTAAAAAAGCAGTGTTATTTAATTTTCTTGGGCCACTTCAACTCAATTTCTCCAGATCTTCGAAAAGCAAAAATTCAATTTCCAATAAACTTTATAAATTAAAAAGGATAAGATGGCGAAAAAAGACTATAATAGAATCGAAGTACACCGATTTCGTTGTATTTTTCTGCATGAGAAAAATGTTTTCTTATTACAGGTTACAAAATATTCTGTTAAGAATTCGTATCGAGTGCATTCATCGAGTGGACCCACATCATATTCTTCTCGTGTTTTTCCAGAGAGAAGGGCACATGCTTTTGCTTGTCAGTTTTAGTACTTCACGCAAGTCTTCTGGTTGTAGTACGCTAAGCGGGAAATGATGATAAAAGATAGGGTGCAGCCACATTCAGTTACAACGCTATAAAACAGTGACCCCAAAAATTCTACGACGCCTATAAACCGACAGCTATCTGACTCTTAGTCACATAGACGTGTAATATAAATAGAAAATCTCGTGTTGCATCGCGATTCTAAAAGCTCTCAAACATGTGAACATGATAGTACACGTTCAAAGTTTAAAGGAATATAATTAAGAGCAGAAATCTTTCAATGACTACCAAAAGAGCAGTTTTAAATCTTGCTAATGTGAGACCACAAGAGAATTCATTTAAATTATATTATTGTTGATTTTCTGATTTTAATTTCACTTTATAATTAAACTGAAGAATTTTAATATGACTTAATTACAAATGGAAACAACGTATTAGGTTCATAATCATAAACCTTTTAAAAATAGCTAACAACTTCACGAAATTTTACAGAAGCTCAAGATAGGATTATTACAGCATATACTATTCAAATATCTCAATCTTTTTACAATTTAGAAGAAGATGAAAAACACATGTTTAACTTCCAAATAATATAAGAATATTATTTTTTAAATATGCAACTGATTGGCAACGTAAGAGATTTTAAACTTGCACCTCTGTAAAAAAATGGAAAATGTGATTTTTCTCTTACAAGGTCCAATTACATAGACGCCATAGAAAAAATCTGCTATAAACTAAGTAAAAGACTCTAAGAAATCTACTTGACCAAATAACAAATATAATAGAACTCTAACTTAAATTCAGAATTTAATAACTTGCTAATAATCTTTCAAACATGCCTCATTTTCTGTATATGTCCTAATACTTACGAACAAAGATATATATGATTGCTCGAGGAAACACCAAATGTCAAAATTAAATTTAAGAGTGTGATTTGAAGTATATTTTACATATTTGTAATAATGAGAAAGAAAGAGAATATCCAAATATTTTGGCGATAATGTATGTATAACTAAATAGATGTATAAATTAAAACGAATAGAAACAAATATCCATTGATGTCTCAAATACAAACCTAAACTTTATCCTATGCTTTGTTACGATAGTCTTGAGACCGCTGCCAAACTGCAAACTCGAAACATACATTTTTTACTAATACGTTACGCCTCTACACCGCGAGAGAAAATAAGAAAAGAATCGACACTCGAGCAACGTGACGGAAATACCAAAGACTAATGCACCGTGCTGATATACTTTCGGATATGTTCGTGGAAACGTGATGGTGTTAAAGAAGTCTGTCTTCGAGGAAAATCTAGGACAGAACGCGCAGTATTTCGCGAGCATATCGTATTATGCGATCCTGTTATTCGATTTCTATAAAGATTTTATTTTATTGCGGTATAAGATTTGTAAAAATCGTTATCGATGAAAATATGTTTCAAAATAAAATGAATCTCAGTTTGAGAGAAGAAATATATAGAGGTTTTGTTTTTTTTTTTTTTTTTT
>NT_176517.1:122127-128705 GCF_000188095.3 Bombus impatiens
TATATAGAGGTTTTTTTTTTTTTTTTTTTTTTTGTTATGACAGATAAAATATATAGAATAATTCTGGATATTTTTTTCAAGGAACGATACTAAAAAATTGTGTCGCAGCTTTTCATTGTTTTCATATATTAAAAATATTAAATATAAAATATTAAAAACATAGACTTCGATGAAAATATAATTGGTGAACGTTGACTTTGAAATGTAGGAAACTTAGAAAATAAATTGTATAAACTAATGGCTCAAATATATACATACTTAATCAAATAAATATTTGATAAGACAAATGTTTTTCTTTTTAAAAAACCAATAGCGCGAATATATTATCTAGTTTAAAATTCTATCAAGTTATCTGTAATATTAATATTACTATTAATATTAATTTTAATTTAATTAATAATTATTAATTATTAATAATATATTTATAATATAATTCTATTATTATTAATATTAATAATAAATTAATTAGGTAATTAATCCGCGAAATATTAAACACAAAAACTTCCTCCAGTTCACGGCGTTTCAAACAGTCATTAGCAAAGTGCATATCAAAAATGAAAGTCCCTTCACAGGACATTACGGAAATCGCTCAACACCGGCGAATCGATCCTCTAAACTCTAAACGCACCAGTCATCTAAGGAGCCATAATGCCAAACAAGGCTACTTGAACTCTATGCTATAACGTCGCAAACACGCTACTTGATACTTCAACGCTAATCTGTAAAGTGAAGTCGAAGTAAATGGCAGGTAGCAGTATTCGTTTCGACGACGTAATTACAGCGTTATAAAATGTACCGTGACGCCGTAAACTGCCACTCATTACAGTTGAGTCACTCCCATTTTGTCTCATCACACTTTAAGTGCCAAATACGTACACATATTTTACTATTTTATAGAATTTTTACCATTTTTAGCGCTTTGCACAATTTTATATCTGACATTTTTGACAAAATTTGACAGAATTTGTAATCCTTACTTTAAAAAATCTGAATATTCATTCTTCGAAACAAAAGAAAGGCGCGAGACAGAAAGACAAAGGATTTGTATAATAGAAAGTTAATGAATGCACGTTTGAAAGTTCAACAAAATGAAAAGTTTATAAGGGAACGACCGATAGCATTTTTTGACCTTTTTACGAAAAAGATATGGTGATAAATGTATCTCACAGTGCGGTATAAAGTAAGTGTCTCAAGTTACGAAAATTTTCTCGGGGAAGCGTGAACGAGAAGGACGAATGATGGAAGTATATACAGCAAATGTTATGGTAAAGATTAAAGGTATTTTGCTCTCTCGAATTATATCCTATTGGAATGCTCCCTGGTTAAATCTTCAATGCATACGCTACCAAAATGTAATATGTGGCAAAATATATGTCAGATGTACAAAGAATTTTGCTTTCTAACAAGTTTGTAATAATTATAAACTTCGTTAAAAGCGAAAAAAATCTTGGCGGAAGAATTAAGAGCTAAAATGAAAAATACATACGAGATAAGACATTTTTTGGCTGAGAAGATTAAGGAAATCTTATGCAGAGTTATTTCGCCCGATGAATTCTTTCTATCGATCTGACGCGTGGTTAACGACAATTCTTACTTCCTTTTACCCAAAGGAATTCACTGGAACGATATTGACAGTCATTAATTCCCAGCAGATTTCGATAGTTGATATATGAATTTATGAATTTCAAAATATATGAAGTATCTTAGAATGTATAGGTACTGACTTACACAATTTCGGTTTTCTACAACAACAAAGTTCGTTAATTGGAATTTTTTGTAGAATTTAACTAAAATTGATGTATCTGTAAAATAGAAGTCCTTTTTAGCGCATGAACATAGTCAACATAACAAACAGGATCAATTGTTCTGGAGTGAATGTTTGAAAAGTAAAATATCAAATCTGAAACTCCCGTTTTAAAAAATTCCAATAGCGACATTTGAAAAAGAAAAAATAGTAAAAATGTCCTACGAAAATAAAATTGAAAAATCAAAGTGCAATAAAATACAAAAAGTTAAAGAACTGAACTTTTCAAAAATATAGCTATTCAGAAGATATACATTTATCAAAAATTATTAAAATTATTTAAAAGAATTCTTTTCATCTTATTCAACTTCCACAAAATATAAATTAATCCATTGAAATAATTCCTTTCATCTTGTCCAATATCATTATCAAGACATCGTCTACAAAGAAAGTACGTAACTCATGACACAGGAACGAATTGAAATGTAAAGTATATGAGATTTTAAATTAGAATCGATGTTTTACGTATTTGTGATATGCGTTGGCTATAGATGGGGCATACTTCTTTTTGTTGTTATTCTGTTTTATCGCGTCTTACTTACGATCCCAGTCGTTTCCGTTACAATTTCGTCATTTTTCTTCGGCAAAGAAAACGAGCATAGTCGCCATGTTCGACCAACATGATAAGAACAACTTTAGCCAAGGAGAAAAATATGAAAGCGTTAGCTTCCACCATCATAAATTAAATTCCCGTCTCATTTCAGAACAGACAGGTAGCATTGTCTTAAGGCGAAAAAAGATACGAAAGAAAGAAAAAGAAGAAAATACACCTACTGAACAAGGGTGTCTAGTTATCTTGAACGATATATCGTTTCAAAAAGAGAAATCGCCGAACGACAGGATTGTCCGTGATAAATGTTCTTCTGCAGATTGATTCATCTTTAAATGAAACTTCTTACGTTTTGTTATATTCCATTGTAACCACAAGGAAAACGATTGTGCTAATTAAAATATTTAAAGAAAATTTAAAAAATTGTGCTAACTTTTTATCTCTCTTAAAAACAATTTTAAAGAACCTTAATCTGTTATTTCTTTTAAATAGTGTTTTAAACAATTTTAATTTCTTATTTATTTTGAAGAAAATTCTAAGCAATTATAATTTTGTAATTTTTCAATTCCTGTGAGAAACCTTTTATTTTATTTTTTAAATGAATGTTTATTATTTGGAAATATTTGTTGCCTGTGGAATTCCCAAAAATTAGCTGTCACGCAAATCGTGGTGACATGATGTATATATTAGCTTAGCATAATTTGAAGTGCATAGAAGATGCCGTAGAATGCGGTTAACTTATTATTCATAGAATATTACGTTGGCTGTCACAACAACATTCAGTCAGTTCGCTGTTTGCGTAATAATTCGTTTAGGTTGCGTCAGATTACCGCTTAATACGCTGTTCATAATATCCTATTCATTATTCAATACAACTCAAAGGAATTACATAACGTCGTATTTCACATTTTATCGAATATCTACCTTGTCTACACGTGCTCGCAATTCTGTTGAATCAAAGAGAAATTTATTTCCTCCGTAACTATACGGAATCTGATAGTACGTATATCCTACTTCTATAAAATTCTTATGACTTTTCTCATTTCATACTTTCATAGTCTTGCTGAGAGTATAATTATTTATTGCTGTTTAAAAAATTTCATATGTGTATTCCTCGGATTTATATGAACAAAATTCAATAATATATAAATTCCATTGTGGAATTTTAGAAACATTTCTCACCAACTACTTCCATACTTTTATAAAACATAACTTATATACCTACTTTATAATTAAATCTATTAGGTGCAATTTTTTACTTCTATCTAGTCATAGACAAGCTTCAAGCATATCAGAGCATACATTTCCTTTTTATTTTTATCTAGCTATAGAGCTTTCTTTCCTCTTTAAACAAAAAACTATGTAATTGATATCATGTAACACACACACGGAGCATGTGTATTTCACACGATCCGCGAGAAATTATTATCTTGATTTACACCACGAAATAATTTTAACATACAAAAGAAGAGTCAGAGTTAATTTAATATCTCATACAGGACGTAAAAATCCACTGTTTCGTTGTTCACGTGCAACCGCAATAAAAAGAGAAATGATACTTCGCGTGGAAAATTCCTACATCTTCGGATTGCAACGAGTCTGTTTGTCCGGAAGTGAAGACTTTTATTTCCATCGGGACGTCTGGTTCGACGGTCCCGTTTCCGGTAGAGATACACACGAGAACGCTGAGTGATCCAGTTTTATGATTTCATGTATCCTTGTTCGGCCTGACAGCATTGTGACGTGAGTCGTTCGTCGTCTAGACAACGACAATACTTCCACTGAAAACGGAGAAACATCTAACGTATAGGGTCTTTATCAAATATTTCCAATATTTTTCGTATGAATGATAGATGATATTTTGGAAGTTTGAAAGCGAATATAAATAGATTATTGGACTTTAATTGATCGATGACTTGTCCTATGTTAATACGAGTTATTATCAAAGATATCAATTTTATTAATAATTCACTTTTTGTAGACAAAGTGGATTCTCGATGGCCAAGGGAAATTTCATTTATGAATTTCTTCAGAAGAAATTTCTATTTTTATTAAAAGATATTTTAAATATTTGTTCCGACGAATGATTTACCGACGAACTTCCTCCGGAACAATTTTTATTTTTCTTATAAAATGTTTCAAACGCTTGACTTGTAGTATATGTATATAATGAATTATTATAGTATATGTATATAATGGAAATGTTAATAAATGCCTCAGCATAGTCCTAGATTTATAAAAAATATAGAAAGATATAAATTCAGTTTCTCTGTATTTACCTAGAGGAAATTGATGCCATAAATGTATAACGAAATTCAAGGAGAACATAGACGATATTATCGAAGATTTTCTACGTTCGTATCGTACATTCAGAATAACTGATAATTTGTTCTATGTTAACACGAACCATAATCACGAACAAGATTCTATCAAATAATGTCATGCAACGGAAGAAGACTCAGACACATGAGGAATATTTGTACAATAATTCGCACGTATCTCATCGAACAAGGAAAAATCGATAGTTGTGAGGTAGAAGACGTGTAGGGTGTTATTAAAGTACTCGGTGTTCAACTTCAACAGTGTTTAACTTCAACAGTGTAAACAAATAAATTTTCCTCGAAGGCCCATACGCTTTTTAGTAAGTCCCAGTGTTTATTCTTTTACGATGTCCTGATCTCAGAGGTCGTTTCGCAGGCCATGCGGCCAACACATGCGCTTCAACCCTCTGGAACTTCTCTAAAGTCATGGGCCGCTATAGTTAGATATATTCGTGGATCCAACTGCCTCGAAATTGTTACTTTTGATAAATTACCATCGTGTCATAGATTTAATCCTGCCTCGTTCATTTCACCTCGAAAAACCACTGAATTATATCTTCTTACACAATCCGATACTGGATACTCATATACTTTATTCGTGATAAATTAGATAGTACCAAAGTTTTATAAACTTGCCCAAATAGAAGATCATAATTAGTACACAATTTTTTATTATTTATATTATTTATCTTATAACTTCCTCTTTAATGATAATTAGGTTATAAACATCCTATCGCTCACAACGGTTAAACCGTTAAAAATTGTACACTTCATTATAATTTAACTTTTACTTCAACGTCCATGTATGACTATCATTTTTTTCTTTTTGAGAAAAATAGAAAATAACTATCTTCTTCTTTAAAACGTATACAATAAACTGCGGATGTTTATGTAAATTGTGAATTAAATTATAAAAATTTGTTTTACTGGTTACATGTTACATAAAGGGTACTATACTTTAGATACTTTATATATTTTTGCATATTACGTGCATTATTTTCGGACCTACAAATTTCCTTTAGACGTATAAATATTCGCAGTTTAGTAATTAACGTTTGTAATACACGAGATTCGATAGAGGGTAGAGGCTTCTTTCCCGTACTGCCTTAAACCAATTGAATCGATTTCCACTCTTCAAGATAGGACGTTCGTCTAGCAACGCAAGTGCCAATTTCCGCGCACAGATGCGTGTAAGCAAGCTGAAGAATTCTCCAACCACCTATGCAACACATTCACCCCACATAACATCAACAACAGCAACCACAACAGTCATACGGACGAGGATGCGCTAACTACTAGTACACCAACTGACAATCACTACACCATACCCAAAGCAACAGCACAAGAAATCAGAAACATAATTGAGAAAACAAGAAATAATAAAGCACCAGGAATCGACATAATTAACGGCAAAATCTTGAAAAACCTTCCGCCAAAAGCGATAAGACAAATCACAATAATAGTTAACGCAATACTAAGAATACAATACTTTCCAAAAACTTGAAAACTGGCACAAATCATAATGATACCCAACCAGGCAAGGACCCACACGAAACCAAATCCTACCGACCAATCTCACTACTTTCGGTGTTCTCTAAGATACTAGAGAAAATAATTTACGACCGGATAAAATCCATAATAGAGAAGAATCAACTAATACCGGATCACCAATTCGGATTCAGAAACAAACACTCCACAATAGAACAAACGCACAGACTCATCAATGAAATCTTACAGGCGCTGGAAACAAAACAATACTGCACGGCACTCTTTATGGACACCGAAAAAGCATCCGATAAAATAAACCACATTAGTCTACTTCAATCAGTCATGAAACAATTCCCGGGGCAGATATACCAACTAATCAAATCATACTTAAGCAGCAGAAGCTTCATAGTAAAAA
>NT_176517.1:128836-129149 GCF_000188095.3 Bombus impatiens
GCAAAGACACATACTCTGAAGTTAAAGAAATCAAGGCAGGAGTTCCGCAAGGAAGCGCCCTAAAACCAATTTTATACACATTATACATGGCCAACATACTAACAACTAACAATAGGAAAATACTGACGTTCGCGGATGACACAGCTGTACTAGTCAGGCACACTAACCCTGCAACAGCAGTTACATTACTACAAGAACAAAGAACAAAAATAGAAAAGTGGCTTCAAGCAAAACAAATTAAAGCAAACCCCGATAAATGCAAACACATTACATTCACACTGCGAAAACAGAAACCACCAAACATTGTACTACA
>NT_176517.1:129237-197193 GCF_000188095.3 Bombus impatiens
AAACAAAATACAGATGGCAAGGAGACAAATGTACTGGCTAACAAGTCGAAAATCCAAACTAAGTATAGAAAACAAACTAAAAATATATAAAATGGTCATAAAACCAATCTTTTTTTTTTTATTTATTTATTTGTTGAAATTACAATCAATTCTCGCGTTGAGAATAAAACCAATCTGGATGTACGGAATAGCACTATGGGGAACAGCAGCAATGAGCCATATAACTAAAATAGAGGCAACGCAATCTAAAATACTCAGAATAATAGTAAACGCGCCATAGTACGTTAGAAACGAGGACATTCGGAAAGACCTGGGAATACCAACGGTCAAGGAAGAAATTAACAGAAGTGCAAGAAGGTACAGAGAAAGAATAGCAACGCACCAAAACCGGCTGGCAGCGGAAACAGTCGACACATCAAGCATAAAAAGAAGATTAAAAAGGAAACACTCAACAGATCTCACAAGGACATAACCTAACAAACACGATGATGGTACCCCGCCACCCACATGTTATATTAGTATACCGCTGTAATATTTTACCAAATGTCCTACTGAACAAATTGTAAAATTCAAACAAATTGTAAAATTCAAATAAATTCAAATAAATAAATAAAAAAAAAAAAGAAATATGCGTGTAATACGATTTTGTTCGCGCTGTAAATAATCTTATCGGGAGTCGAGCAGGTGTAGACGACCAACGTGTCTAGTCCCTAGCAACAAATTTTGTTCATTCCCTATAGGGCTACGTGATAATTTCGCTGAGACTCCTATCGAACGAAACACGCGAAATTGCCGGAATCCCATGGAACAGTAGCTCGTAGTCTCACAAAAATTATAAGCTGTTGCGATACCTGCTCCTCGATTTATGTTTCTTTCTTTTTTAAGATTTTTGTAATTTACATAGCTACTATTTTCATTTTTCTACGTTTACCAAAGGCTAATGAAAATTAATGTCCTCGATATTAGAATTTCATATGTGATTATTTTGATCATTTTTTACTCTTTTTCTTCTTCTTTATAATATTATTTGTATTGTTGACATTAGTAGTGTAATATTTAACAATTTTTTATATTTTTGATGACATGTCGTGTATAAAAAATTGCTTACTTATATTTCAATTTTTTATATATTTTATATATATTATTCTAATCCAGCAGAAAGATGTTTGACTATAATGTTTGTTAAAAGATGTATGAAATTTTAGGTAGAACAAAGTTCTAAAGGTTCTAATATTAATAAGCACTACATTATACATATTGAATAGAAATTTAGAAAAGATAACGCTAATGAAGTGTTAACCTTAACCGTCTCTCGAAGAACTATGTATGAAGGAAGCAATTAATTTCACAAAGTTCTGTTTAGGGTTTGATAGATATAAGCGGGAACTTTGTGGAAACTTCAGTCTCGTAATAGAATATTAATGTGCTTTCAACACCGCGTGTTTGGAAAGGACATCCTTAGAAACTGCAGTATGCTATGTTACTAAGAAATCTCTATGACCACCTAAAAACAAATTGTGGTGCTGTGAAATGCATGGAACCTTTCAAGGTGGGATACATTAAACTAATGGAACACATAAATAGAAATAAATTGCTTTTAAAAAGTGCCTTAAATTCTGATGTTTAATAATCGCATAGTTACTAATTCCAACAGTGATAATAAAGCTGTTCTCACTCATTATCACGTGTCCTCTGAAAGTATATTCTACTGCAAATATGCGAATTATCTCATGTTAATTTTAATCACATTACGCTAATGAACGCCGCGTTACGCGGTTACTCGCACATCTGTACAAACTTAAAATAATTAGTATATCATCATCATTACTGTGCATAAAATATAATCGACGCTTTGAAATTCTGTTAGCAAAAATTTAGATAGAAATTTGCTGATTTTAGTACCGCCATATTGTGTTTTATATAATAACGTTAATTATCGTTCTACATTATTTAGATAAGTGCCTAGGTAATTCTAAATTAATCTTTATTGTTTCTCAAAAATGTTTTAAAAAAAATTTTTTATATTTTTAATTGCATGCATTACATACATTAGAACATTTTTATTTTAAATCTCAATAAATGATAACCAAAACAAAATGATCAAATAATTCCTAAATTTCTAATTCCAAAAGACTTAAGAATAGAAAATCTATTTTTATATTTTTAAACTTCTAAAATATATCTATATAAAATTCTTAGGAAATTGGAAAATTAATTTGTAAATCCAAATGAACAAGTTCCATAAAATCAAAAGTTGTCAGTATTTTTATTACAAATCCTACTACATATTCAATACCACTATATGTCCTACTACTACTATATATCCAAACCTACTATATATCCAATTAAGCAATTTGTACGTTCGACGATATCAAGTTCCCATTAGTATGGACCAGGGCAAAGGACGTCCTCCTTCAATGTAACACGTCCTATTACATTGTTACATAACAAACATTAATTACGACGCGTTAATACTAATCATGGCGCCTTAGTGGACTTCAATGTTACACACGTGTCACCCAAACTGTAATCTTCGACACGTGTTTCCCATTGCACATAAGAACATACAATAGATGTTACTGTTTGTTATATAATCAAGTTGTAAGTCCTAGAAACGTAAAACGTATACTTTAATCAATGTAGCGAACTACGTGTCGAATTAAAACGTTATGCATTATGCATCGTCCTCTAGAAATACCCTACCTTTAGAATCAGCAACACTACCAATGTTCTTGCGTGAATAAATATTACTCTACACAAGGCAGCCTTGTAAAATTTAATTGGCAATCTTATTACACAGTTTTGCTTTCGTACGTGTATCGAAATTTTGATCAACGTAAACTCACCCTCTATGCATGGTTTCTATGAATATACAATATATGAATTGTTCATTTGAATTTGTACGATTTAAAATTGTAATTTACAAAATTGTGTGATACGAACAATAAAATGTTATTATTTTATTTCATCTCTATCGATAAGAATGGAAAAATGACATATACTACATATATAAATTCACATATATGTATTTATAACCTCTTTCTGTCTGAAGAAAAATTTTTTGTTCCGGAAGGTTTTACTATAAAATTATGCTGAATTCGTGTGAAAAATTTTCAGAGTGCGAAGGATTAAAGTTAATGCATCTGCAGTTGAATCGAGATATCGATTAATTTGCGCAAATTATTCAAGTAAAATTTGTGAATTAAGGACAATTTGTAGAATTTTACGAAAAAATTGTTAACTACGGTATGTTCATAAAATAGATACACCAACCACGTTCGAAGTTTCGATCACGATCTGTCCTCGATTGTGCTTTCATTTCTTGTTATATAATTGTTACAGGGGAAGATTACGCGGTTAGAAGTAAGCACGTCGGATGCAATCCTATTTTAGTATTCTTGAACAAATACTCTTGATACGTGAGAACATTGAACGATGAGCCACGTCGAAATGGTCGATCGCTACACCACCGTTTAATAGGAATTACGTTTTCACGAATAATGTTTTCCATTTGAAACAGTGAATGAATTACTCGGCACGACCATTCAATTTTTCATTTGTTACGAATTGGAATGACTGAGTGGGAAGAGTATCTAATACAGTAGCTTCCTAAACCACGTGATAAGAAAAGGATTTATTATAAAAAATACACAGTGGAGAAGAAAGATTAAAATTGATACTTGTGTACATAAATATTAGTAACTTTTGAATTATGTATTTTTCACGATATTTGTAATAGTCATCTATTCTGATGCGTACCGTCTATATTATAATTATTTGTTACTCTTGTCGAATATAATTTCATTTCACATAATGTATAGTTTTTACAAAATTACTCAGTGTGTATTTTTCACACTTTCTACGTTTAAGAATTCCTTTATCTGATACTGTATATTTTTAAACTGTTATACTTACATCAAAATTAATGTCGACAGCTAAATCTTAAGTAAATGAGAAGAGAGAAGATAAATTTGTTGAATGTATTTGTATTAATGGATAAACAAAAATGATATTAAATGTGTGTAAATATGTACGAAATAAAATAATATACTTGGTCCTAATGTGCTTCCAAGTTAATCTAAAGAAAGAGCATTTGTTAATCAGGTACAACGATCAATGTACAGTATCTTATTGGACCACTATCACTATGAACTACTGTAACGTTTCCTTAAAGTACGGAGATGTATCTACATTTCCTTCATGAAGAACGATAATCGAATGTCGTTAGCTTAATGACACTGGATCAGCGTGTACTCTATCTGAGTGTTTCTTAATTCCTTCGCGCGAAGCAAGAGCGTTGGATATATGATCTTCCAGTCTTTTAAGTATTGTAGCTAATGATAAGAGATACGAAACTACAAGAAGTACTGTCTTTGTTCATTTGCAAAAGAAAAAACGTGCGAAAACTATATTAGTTTGTAAGTAAAATTATTGTCATTTTGTGAAATTTTATGTAAAAATTATGTTGAACTGGTACAATACATGATGATCGAAGTGTTTTTTAAATTACCACATAAGTAAAACCGGCTGAATTTTGATAGACATTCCATCAGTTACGAATAAATTTATTATAGTAAGTTATTCCAAATTGAAACAATTTTTGTTAGAGAATATAACAGAGATAATATCTATTTTTCTACTATATATTGAGGAACTCCTAATTCTATAATCACCAACTTTTATTCGCAATCTAACTTTCATTAATTTCCTTGTATGTTTTCAAAGTTACAGTCCAATTATAATGAAATTTTTCTACATGAAAAATAAAATACAGGATATAGAAACATCGTTCGACCGTTCTACTACGCAAACATAGACCGTAATCGTGGGTAGATCCAAGTGGAAAATACGGGAAAATCAACACAGAGTTAACAACATAATCAAATGCGTTTACGGGAGTCAGCTATTTTCCGTAACTGCTACGCAAACATTTTAATAGCTTTCATTAAAGTTTCAACTCTGCCAAATTCACCCTCAACTGTATAACTGTACATACTGTGTGTGTATATGTGTAAGAAACACGATGATTTGCCGCACATAAATGTTGATCATTTACCATGAAGTACTTAATTGCAGACTTGATTTTAGGCCAGGATCCTGAAGATGTTCGATAGCCTGTACAATTAGTTCGTCAGGAACTCATGGTTCGTTAAGAACAGTGGCCGACCTAATTCACCTAAGATACGCTTGGAATCAGACAGTGTGAGAGATTTAATTAGTGGAGAGAAACGTAAGCAGCTGGTTCTGGTTTCGTTCTGTGCATTATTACGTACGTGGAGTTTGAAATAAACATTTTATGAATTGATTCTAAATGGAGAATCATTCATTTCTATTGACGTATTAGTGATATGATTTTTCATATATACATACATATTTACATATATATATTTATATATACATATTTAGCATATTTAGGAGAGTTTGAAAGAAAAATTGTTTCCAAATTGGTCAAAGTAGAATATACTTTTGATATAGCTATAAATAAAAATTCTTTCTTAATGACATTAAGTTTCGAGAGAGAAGCAATTAATCAATGGATCTTTCAATTATATTTAAAATATTTAGAAAAGTCTAAAAGAAAAATTATTTCCAAATTGGTCAAAAGCGTAGTACACTTTGATATAGATATAAATAAAAATTCCTTTTTAATGACATGAAGCTTCAAAGAAAAAGAAGAAAACTATGACTTATAAAATTATTCATAAAGGAAATAAAATTACTCAGTCATCTGATATAATATAAAATAACTAAATATGGTCACAAATAATATAACATATCTTAGACCAAAAATTGTAAAACATTCTTCTATGATTATTCTAGAAATAAAAAGAATGAAATAAAAAGGTATTGGATTAGAATTTTATAAAGAAAATATATCTTTTGCCATTTTATACTTGTCTTTGCCATTTTATATTTGTCAAAGGTTGAATAATTAGATATGAAATTCGTTTGGTATTCACGTCGTACATCAAAACGGTACATTTGCATGAGCATTTCTTTTGGCAATGTGTATGGATTATAGACACGGTTCAATATGTTCGAGTAAATCCTAATCCTGAGGATGAAATGCGAGAAACTTGCAAATATTCGTTGATTTACGTAGATCATGCATACAATTTGTAAGTCGTCCATTACCAACGTTCAATTGATTATATACAAAGATTAATCATTGATTGTCCAGGAAAATAATTTTGATTAATTAAAATTAGTAAAATATGGAATACTGAGATTTATTTAGATGATATATAACTTTTTATAATATTAAAACTTATTAGATATCTTATCCAATGATGAAAAATTTTATAAATTTCGATACTTTACAATATTTTCATACTTATTCAGAAGTGCAACAATATGTTCGATCATTTACATAAAAAAGCAATACAATTCGTTCAAAGAATGAAGAGAATCCCAAACGCACAATGCAATTTCTCTATAAAACTTTTGTCGATAATATCAAAATTACGTTCATTGGGAATAACAATTACATTGGTACTTTAAAAAGTAAATCTACCAAATAAAGAAAAAGAATTATTTTTTTAAAGAGATTTGTGTAAATATTCGATTAAATAAATTTTGTTTTATCTAAACTAATAAGTCCCCAGTTCTTTTCTTTTTATTCTGGAGATATGAACTATCTTCTAACGAAATTATTCGAATTAAATTCTGATTAACCTAAGCTCATTCAGGAAATCTCGTCCCAATCTATGTGCATTGCAGTTCCAACAATTTATTACAGCCACGAGAGATATGATTGCACCCTGGAAATGAAACTCCCATGAAAGATATATAAGATTTTTTAAATGAATATGACTCTACGACTTGCTGACCTGAATACGAACACATCCGTGTGCTTACACTTGCACCCTTGTCATCGTTATGAATCTTTGAAAAAATGTCTCTGTACGATAATAAACATCCCCGAATCTTGAGGAAAGAGCAGATTTTACTTTCTTGGCACGAATATTGGTCCAAATTTTCACGTTATAAATCCACAGAAATTCTTAGCTTAAATCATTCATTAAACCTTTCATATATGTCGATATCTTTATTTTCACTATTAAGTAGCAACAAATGACGAAAACCCCCAATGTTTCTTGTAAAATTATCCTCAAAGAAATTTATCGTTTCGAATCAAGCAAAACCTCGATTCACTCTCTTTCGATCCACTTTCTTACTTCTCTTTAAAACTGTATAATATCGCAAAAGCTTCGTATTACCGTGAAATGTGATTAATTACTGCAAATTACCAATTTAGAATTTTTTTACCTTCATATCCATGTCTCTTTAAATATTCTTCATTTAGTTTCGTTATAGAGTCAGTCAGGAAAGTCTATATACATTCATCGATTATGACATTATAACATTAAAAAGCACTATGTCACAATATTATGTATATCTACATATCAATAGAAAGTCGCCTTGAATTCACTCAATATAGTAATGGATTTCTAACAGAAATTTCAAAAATTGAAACATTTAATTCACAAAAATTTTAGGATAAAATTACACCAGAGATTACAAATGTTATCAAGTCCAAGGTGGGAAATCTATATTGATACAACGTTAAATCTATTATTATAATACTAAATGTGAGTATGATAAAGGTGAAAATGAATAAATTGTTACATTTTAACAATGTGTCAGAAAAATTCGTAAAGCTAAAATTTCTACGATAATATTTTACATTTAAGGGTTGTATGTAAACTTTTGTGACTGACTGTACCATACGAAATAGGGAGGGAAACCGAGTACTTGATTTGCAAACTTCAATTTAATACAAAATTCATCAAACGTTTTGACGAGTGCAGTTACAAGTAGTTTGTTCAAAAAAATTACTGCATCCCACGTGGAGAGATATTTGCGAATCCAATTAGACGAGAGTAGGATGCCAGGAAAAATAAGGAAATATTTAAATAAAGAAATATCTGAACGTAATCCGAATCGAAGTAGATTTTTAAATCGACTGGAAAGACGACTAAAGTGACGTAATAGAAGCACGACTAGTTTGGTGAACGAACTGGATCAAAAAAAGTTCCAGTACCTAATAATAGAGTTCCCCCGGAACTTAATCGACTGCACGCACTCGATTTAACATCAACGACATGATTGTACGTCCCATAAACGACAAAGTTCTGCAATTGTGCATGAAAGAGAAATAACGACGGCGAATTTGGCGGTTTCATTAAGGCAAAGTGGCTCGGTAAAACGAATACCGACAACGCGACGGTTTGCTAGTTGGACGAAAGTGGACCTGCTTGTGCTATCTAATGTCCCAGCGTGATAATTTTAAAGATGAAATGGGACGATTGTTAACTTTCGCTGAAATCTAATCGTGTAGGAATATGAGTATTATTCCCAGTTGGTTTGATGATGTTCTTTTTTATAGTTAATGTAGCTTATAGCTTTAAATACAATTATATGAATTTCATGTTTTTTCATTTAACTTCTGTCTTTAAATTGGTACAGAGTGCAAAAATTAAGAAATTCAAAATTCGAAGATTCAAAGATTCAGAGATTAAACAATTTCAATATTAAAATATTGAAAATACATAAAATTTAAATGTCCGAAAATTTTAAGATTCAGAAATATGAAAATACTATTGTAGACTTAAAATTTGGAGTTACTCAGAATCATTATTTCTTTACTTTCGCGTTGAATAAATATAAATATTTTTCATGGTTAACACACATATATGCAATTAGTTCCTCCGTTCTTATAACATTCACTTAACTTCAATGCATTCTACAAAGTGTTTCAAACATTCTATATTCTATCCGGTATACGCGTGTAGACTTACCAAGCATAGGAAAGAAATACGAACAAACTCAGGAGAGAAGGAACATCTTTATTGAGATAAAATACGTTATATGAACAGGGAAACGCAATCTGCATAAAATGATAATGGGCATTACAGAACCGCGGAGAAATAAAAAGAAGGAAGAAGAAAATGTATTTTGCGAAAGTGGCGTAGAATGCGGAAGCTTTACCTGGAATTCTCCGTTATGAATAAAAACAGCGGTGTATTTTACACAACCACGAGACTCTCATTCGTAAAACTTGCAAATTCGATTCCGCGCTGAGTTTCGTTCACGTTCATTAAGGTGCAAAATGAATTTTTAAAACAGAAAAGATGTAAAGCGCGTTGGTGGATAGAAGCTTGTTTAAATACGACCATCCTGATTATATATTAAACTAGACTTAGCAAACCACTGCGATTCTCGTTTTTATTACAGTTTTAATACGATAAATGCAGTATAATTTCAGGAAAATGTAGAACCACCGAACAGTAGAATCATAATTACCACATCCCTCATTTCATTCAAATCTACTCGACTAAAACTTTTAGTGTAGAATCTTCGTTTCGTGTAAAATCGCGCGTTTCCTAAATTGTGGATTTACCTTTGCCTGAATTAAAAAAGCAGTAATAAGAAATTGAATTAATTAATTTTTTAAATGTAGAATCTAACGAACGACAAATGATAGTACCTAAAAAGAATGATGATAATAATATAGTCTCAAATAGAAGCTGAAACCAAATTCTGACAATTTTATGCGCACATCTTCAAATAAATCAATCCTCGACTTATTGCTTTGGCAATATTACCGCTGGTTTCATAGTAATATGGAACTAAGGGAACATAGTTTCAAGAGGAAGCAATAGTCTACAAGATCGCATATAGTCTCAAGTTTTACGTAATAAAGGAGAGTAATATGGGGTCAACGAATTAAGTCCTAGGCGGTTGCCAGTAATCTTATGCTAATCGCTTGTAAAAGGAGTTAGATTTACTTCTAGGGTGCGGCGTGATGCTATTCGTTGTGGTGCAAAGCCATATATCGTTAAAGTTGGCCAATCAACGTTTCCTAGCTGTGTTTCCGTAGTTCACAGAGTGTGTTGCTTCGAGGAAACGCAACCACGATATGTTGAAAGATTAAAGTTAACTCAAGTGCATTTATGCTATATCCTAGACATATATTTCGCAAACGTGGTTCCTACGTCACGGGATTTCGTATCCACAGGATGGATTTCCTGCGGCTTCTTTCATTTCTAATCGCAATGTTTAAGGAACATAATTAAGCTACTGTTTCGCGAGTGCTATTTGTTAATTATTTACAGATGAAAATTTAGCAGAATTTAATTATTTTGGTAAACGTGTGTATGTTACTACATTAGTACGAGTCCATTTAAAAGTAAATGAAATTTGTACATTTACTAGGTATATACTAATTTGATAAGAGAATGTGTTCACAAGTAACGCAATTAAAAATTTTACTAGTAAAATCATGATAAAAATACATTCATTGTCTATTTCTAATAAATGAATATATTCATTAGAAATAGAAAACATTTATATATTTGCCAATATTTTCATTAAAATTTCCCGTAGGTATACATATAGTGCAGACTATAAGTATTAGGATAATTATTCATCGAAAAAAGTTTAACAAATTTCACTTTCTTATACATTAATTGACACGTAGAATGCGAGTGGGAAATAATGAGAAAATAAAAGAAGAAAATTCTATTTATATGAAATATCAATAAATGTTTTAACATTGATGGTCATCTATTTATGCTCAATAATCAATGTATATCTTTGATTACGCTCTCATTATGAGATATAGATTCTAAAAGTAATTTTGTAACCTCTACTTCGTGTGAAAAGCTAGTATGCGAATTGAAGTATTCTTTAATTTGATTGTTTCATTCCAGATTTAAAGAAAAAATAACGAATGTATATTTTATTTGGAGTTTCGGAATATACCTTTGATATTGATGACAAATGTAATATACGATATATGCGATGGTAGATAGAATACGATTCACTTCCTCCCGACGTTCAAACAAAAAAGGGGGAGGTAGGATGATTCAAAAAGTTATCTCATTAAAGTTAATTGCAAAGATCTACGAGTGGCACTCGTCTCGTAAAAAGTTCAACTCATAACAAAATCTTAAACTTTCCCGCTAAACTTCTTGTAGCGATTCTGGCGAAGCGTTTCATCCGGCGACAACAGCCAGTTTTTCTTCGTTGAGTACACAATTTCTCTAACGAGTACACGGTTCAAATTAATTTTTTCCGGATATAATCGAGATATTCTCTTTCCTTTAAAAACTTGATAACAGTATATCAAACATTAAAAGAAAAAGGGAAGAGGAATAAAATTAAATTTTCATTTTTACCTCTTAAACGATTAACAGCTAAAACTTTCAGAAGTTGGAAAGTAAACCGAAGATTCGAGAAAAATACGCAATTAAATCGCGCTGGAAAAGTTTACTAAAAATTTCTTCCACAATGAAAACATAGCTTCTCAAACATCAGAAATTATATGCATATGACGTCTTTCTTCTAGTGAAAAATTCCTCTCAAAAATTTAAATCGTATATATGGAAATGAATATTACGAAAGAAAGCACGCCACCAGATAAAAGCTTAACGAGGCAGAAATTTTTTCTTGAAAAATATTAATTGATAAAATATTGATTTGATGGTGCCGGTAGGCACAAATTTTCAAAAAAACACATTTTTTTTAAGTTGATAATGTTTAGATGTAAGACCAATTAGATATAACTGATATTAACGATCCGAGATTACGCACTAACATGGAGACTAATTTCAAACATTGACATCCATCACTCCAGAAAACTGGGTCGCTTTTAATTCGATATGAAAGGAGGTTACGAGGTTATGTGGTTTTAGTCCTACTCGATGATTCGCGGGTTTATTAACGTTTTATGAATTTCTCGGTCAACTACGTCAAGAAAGAACCTGTTAAATCTGAACCTGAAAATTTTATGCTTTGATAAAAGCTTAAATACCGTTTGAAAAGTTATGATTGCATTTAAAGGAGATGTGACGTGATCAATTGATCAATGAGGTTTTCGATTTTTAATGAAACTCGTTTGTAAACTATGTGTGATTATTAAACAGAACTAATTTAAAAAGTAATGCTGTAAAAAAATGGAAATATATAAATAAAAAAGTAAAAGATGAAAGGAAAGGCATACACACGTGTATCGAGTGTACATGAAATAATTAATCTAGAAAATACCAATTAAATTTTTATCAATGTTACTCTGTGTAATGAAGTTTCGAACAGATCAAGTTAAACTAAATATTTCATAAGCATTTCTATTAACATGTATTCTTAGAGTACATTACGTTTCTTCATAACGTGAAGCTTCTTTACGATCAATGATACAATATGACGAAGTATAATTTACGATACTCGAAGATATAAAATTTTATTGTACTCTCAATATGTCCCATTAGAAATCGATATTCGATGAACAAGCTTCACGCGCCGCTATCTTTAATTAATATTTACAAGACACGTACCAGTTGCAATAAAATATAAATCCATGCAAAAAAATTTCATTCGTGCGCTTTTTAACTGAGTTTTTTTTTACACGAATCTAATTATACAACATGGGAGGAAATGATTCACGGAAAAGCTTTCGTTTATTTAGTAATTATGATACTATCTGCGATATAAAATATAAAAAATTTGATAAAAATGTATTACACATTGAAGGTCGAGATATTATGTTATTAATTCAAAACTAGAAGTGAATGAGAAACTATAAATTTCTGATAAACTTCCTATTCATTGTTAATGAACTTGAAAAAATGTCTTAATTATTTCTTTCAAATTGCTGAAGAGGGGGAGTGGAAAAGCTTGAAACTCTTTTCCTACTACATTAATTAGTGTTACTTTCTAATTGGAAGGGATGATGTATAGCAAATAAAGAGAAAACTATTAAAATTTCATACACGGTTCCTAAAAATGAAACACATGTTTGCACTTGTTGCTTTCATGACATGTTTCAGTTTCGTTCCTCTTCACACTTTTTATGTTACTATACCCACGCTAATAATGAATTTCACGACTCATAGGTAGACAGCTGAATAGTAATTTTGAAAAACGAAAATTACGTAGGAAACTGGTAAAGACTACCAAAAAATTTTGGAAAAGAAAAGGCATTAGAAATTTTCTATATCGAAAATTTAGTTAAATAAATTTTAAAGATTCCCTAATTTCTGCTATGTAAATTATTTTCTCTCAGTCATTTTATTACTATGTTTACGATCTTCACTTTAATTATTATTCAGAACCTTGTACCACTATATTTTATCAAATAATCTAACAGATACAGTATACTCAAACTCTAAAGAGACTAATTTCCGCATGAGTGTATAAGAAACAACGAATCATAAACTTGTTAGATCTTTAAATGCAAGAACAATTCTCCATCTTTCCAAAGGTTATACAAATTTTAGTCTTACAATGCAATAAGATAATAGTAACTCGTAACTGTTGAAAGACATGTAATTCCCTTATCAGAGACCATAATAAAATATTTTAATATATAGTTATTCATTTCTGGTTATTACTAAACACATTCTAACATCATCAAGCCATTCTATATCGTATAATTATAGAAGGTGTAACTTTCTCAAATCAAAAGATACAAGTTTTAATATTAAAAACTGTATTACAAGAAATATTTTAGAATGAAACTCACCGAAACTGCGACGAGGCTCTGTTGTTGCCTGTACCGTAAAAGGTTGGTAACTGAGCGATTCTTGTTTCGTATGTTTGAAAAACATGTCCTACAGTAGCAGCCTTGAAAGTCAATACTGTTTTCGTAACTCACTGTGTGTTATCTACAAGTACATATTTACCGTTACTTCATATTGTGAATTTCATTCTGAAAAAGAAATATAATAGGAAGATAGAAATTGATACTGATATTTAAAAAATTGTCATTAATATTTCCTCTATAATAAAATAGAATAAAAATGTGAATAGTATGAGGAAAAGAGGATATTATTTCGCCAAACGAGAAGTGATATGATGAAATTAAAATCATGTGACCGTGTCAATGTATAGGTTAACGGAAGCAAAATACAATTTATTACAAAAAATATCCAAGAGAACAAAAGCAGGATTTGCTCGGAAATCCAATTAACGTTGCAGCTAAGCTCATGTACAATCTTTTCTTGTGCTCGTCTTTGTACATTTGTGTAACATGTATACAGAATATGTAACTAACTACGCTACTTTTTGAATGAGATTTCACTTTTTTTGTTAAGAATAATGGTTTGTTAAAAATCTCATAAATGCTATTATTCATATCATTTAGTAGCATTATTTTAGTAGTATTCAAATAATTTTCTGTTAAAAAGTTCTTCGTCATCTATGTATGAAAGTATTATTCAGATTATGTTTGTTCCCCGTGAAAAAAGATATATCGAAGTAAGATAAAAAATTTAAAGTTTGTGTTAGGTTTCCATCAGTGGATATACACTCCCGCTCAAAAATCATACATCTCTTATTTTTCATAAGATTTTGATACGTGGTGTGGATTGTGGATTTTAAATTCTATATACTTTTTAATAAAATTGGAAATTTCTAATTTTCTTAGATTTTTAATACACTTAATACATTGGCAGCATACTTTCGTCTAAGTAAATTAAATAAATTTTATCTTAGCTACCTTATCACTTTTCTAAGACAATTTATCAAGTTAAATGAATTATTACAAGATATTTCGTCTAATTGTGGTCAACATTTAATAAATAACTGCCCTAAAACTTTTCGCAGAAAGAGAGAGAGAGAGAGAGAGAGAGAGAAAGTGTATCAATGAAATAAATCTAAAAATCCCTTAAAACTCCATGAACATTATTAGAATCCGAACAATATCCGATAAATGGCAGGGAGAAAAGTATTTGTCGTTGAACCGGTAGTGCGAACGATTCCCCATTAAAGCTCAAGATTTCTCGGGAACTTGAATCGTTTCGCTTCCCTACGATTTCCGCCGTGCACCCCCTTGCATCCATTTGCATTCAATTCCATTAATTGCGAACCTCTGGCCGGAAGAACATTCCCCTTGTGAATGGAATTAAAAAAAATCCTCTGAAGATTTCGAACACGTTCTGGCACCGTCGCGACTTAATGCGAGGCTCACGTAGTAAACATTGCCTCGAAAAACGCCGTTTCCAACGATTACGATTTATCGCGTTAAACTCCGGGATTACTGCACTACTGGTCTCCAAGAGTATGGTTCGCGTTTATCACGCGTCCTTTTTAACATCAAGTTAGTTAGAACGGCGTCTGTTGTATTTTCTTTTTGAGGTAACCACAAAGTTAGATCATCCTTGCACTACAATTTATCAACTATTAGGTAATTTTACTAATTAATTGTAGATTGACTCGTATGAAACGTTGTTCCTTTAAAATTGGAATTCGATCAGGTACTATTACTTACCTTGTCAATTATCAATTACATTAAAGAAGAAGGAACACCTTATAGATTACACATATTCAATATTCAGATTTATATAGTAATAAAAATATCTATTATATAATAGTGAAAATATTTCACTATAAAAATTTCACTATAAAAAAACCATGAAAGTTGTTAGGAACATAACAGCATTTAGGAAACGTTAAAGACATCTTTTATTCTAACTAGAAAATTTTTTAAAATTATTTTAGAAGGAACTACAATAATCCGATTCTAAACATTTTTTAATCGTAGAAATAATAATCCTTATAAATTTGGGATAATGAAATTAATGACTAATTATTGGGTAGAATTTTGCAAGAGAACCCAGATGCAAAAACGTTCCTTTTTCGTAATAAACCTTAGTGTGGAGTAATCAACGAGGTAGAAAAGGCATCTACGGCTTTGTATTGCAGCTGTATTCTCGCAAACGATCCTATAACATTTTCCTTAACATGCATTTATAGTGATTACGCAAGTTTGGTGAATAAAAGTAGAAAAAAATAATACTTGGTTTCCGATTGGATGACTGGACGATTATCAAAGAGAATTAGTGGGTTTTTATTTCTTTGTTAATGTTTTAAACGTATTGGAAATTCATTGAATCGAATTAAGAATTATATATATTTAGGATTATTATATTATTATATATTAATTATTATTATATTATAAGATTAAGAAATGTCTTTTAGAGGAGTTGTATATTTTTGATGTATTCTTTCTTAGAATCAGCCACTTCCTCATGCTCATAAAACCATAATTTGTCATATAATCTTGTACATCTAGATTCAAATGCGAATTCTAATATAATATAATTTTCAGCAGTGAATTCTTGTTAAAGATAATCGACGTAAAAGTTATTTGTAAAGCAATTTTCCAATAAGAGTTCGTAAGAGAGCCAATTCTGAATATAAATGGAGCGTAGCTTTAAAAGTGAAAGTGTAATTTACCAGAAGGAAATGCAGTGATTCGAAGCAGAAGGAACTACTCAAAGATAAATTCGAAGCTGGAGGAACAGCTCTAAAATAAATTCGAAGCATCTGGCATTAGATGCTTTCGCATGATACTATTGGATACACATGGCATGCATCATTTAAATCTATGGCTTTGCCATTCCGTTTGGTGTGCGAATTTATGATAACTTAAGTTAAGAATATGATCTCCCATCGACGAAGCGTATACTCGGAATACAGATTGAGTGTTCGGGGAAATAAGATTCGAACGACATCGTGATTCCGTCTGGGAAATGGAGTAAGGAAATTTCTAAAGCAATTTCCTTCCTCAAATGGAACAAAGCGCACCGGTGTTAAAATCCAACGCGCTATTCTTTTATTTTTATTGATTTTCTTTAAGAGACTGATCAAAGTTCTCAAGAACCAACATTCTCAAGAAATATTGTAATAATCTTCATGAGTAAACTGAAAATTAAATCGTGAATTATTCTTTCATCATCCTGGTAGTTCTGCCAAATATTTCATGATGAAAACTACGCTTTGAGAACTTCTCTGACAAAATAAAACTATTCAGAAATTCTTCAGCTCCACTAAGGTTTCGTGAGATATTTTGTGATTAAAAATATTCGAAAATGCTCGGGTTCTCTTGACTAAATTATTGATGTAAGATATTTAGAAAATACTAGATATTCATATTTCAATATTTGGAACCATTTTAACTAATAAGCTATTTTTTAATAAAAGAAATAAAGATCTTTGAAAATATCATGAAATTTTTTTGTCATAGGTACAATCGTTAAAATTTTAATAACTCAATTAATATTGGAAGAAGAACAAATGGTTAATTTATTTAAATTTCGAATTATACACATAATTATATTATGTTAATAATGTAGTATCATGGACAAAAGGGCCTAAGAGATATCCAGTAAACCATGAACAATGTCGCGAGAGCCGAGGCATCGTCGGGCCCATCAATGTGTCGTCGGTCCTTCAATTGAATAGGTTCGTTGAAAAGGCCTACGTGACCCTGGCCACGAGTGGTTGCGGAACACGTGCGTGGTGGATCTAAGAAAAGACAAAGGGATGCTAGAACAGTCAGTGTTAGTCGAGAAGCCAGAAAGTGTGAATCGAGAAGTCAGAGAGTGAGAGTTGCGTTGTCGTGACAGTGTAGTTCGCGTGAGAGAGAGAGATAGAGAGAGAGAGAGCGTTGGATACGTTGTGACAAGAGTTGCAAATTAACTATTTAGTTGTCTAGATTATAGTGCGTTATTGTGATTAGTTCACGTTAAACAACCATCGTTCTTCTGTTTAATCAACATCTGTACAATCCATTCATTGTAAATAAATAATCACAATATATATTTACGATATAGCAACATAATTATATAATTTATTATATATATAAGTTAATTATAATTATTAATTATAAAACACTGAAAGGAAAAGCTTGATTTCTTCGCTGAATGTGAAACTTTATTCCTCAATTACAAACATTTCAATTTTTCACATACAAAGCATTTGATTCACAAAAAACGATAAACTATCGATGCAAGTTTCTATTCGTGGCTTTTACTGAGCTTCAAGCTCGGAATAGCTTTTTACCAAGTTCTACCGAATAAATTTCAAGGGAAATATGTCGTCGTACTTACAAAATCTTGTGATAGTTTTTGTTTGAGAATTATGGTGAAAACTTTATTGGCAACCTCTATGTTGGAGGATCGTAAAAAGATATTTTTAATGGAAAATGATACTTCGTATTTTTGTAAAAGGAGCGAAGGAAAGTTACCAAAAAGCGTTCAGTAGAAATTTATTTTGTCTAGATTTCGAACAGACAGCGGTTCTCGGCTTTCTTTATTGCATGTTTGCGTGACGCTGGTTACATCGATCTCCTAAACCTCTCCTAAATCTCTCGAACTGTACACTTTGTTTTTTCTGTAACCTGCTCTTTGTATCTTTAATCTTTTAAACTATGTCATAAATTTTCTCAAGTTTCTAAATTCTTAATTTTATTCCTTAATGTAGTTAAAAAATCTTGTATGATGAAAGATTGTGTCTACTAAATTTCTAAAAATCACACGACTATCAAAATGTTAAAAGGCAAAGATTTTCCTACATATATTTGTTGAAACGTTTTTCGAAATTCATATCAATCGAATCTCTAATGAATTTCGAACATCACTAATTCTTTTAAACAAATGTAAGAAGGAAAGATATTTTTAGTGCTCTACATTCTCCTTATTTCATATGGTGGCTAATTAAGTCTAGAATTAATTTATTAAAAACACTGTACTACAAAGAAATAGAGAAAGCAAGTATTCATGTTCTTATATTTCCTCCTTGAATATGAAAATATTATATTTCTTTCCTCCTTGAAAATTTACAATTTTTAACTAAAATTCATCAAATCGTTGTCGCAACTAGCATATAGCTATCAGATTCTATGTCTATAAATTTCTATTCATCGACGTCTATCAAATTCTACTGTCAGCTTGACCAACAGATGCGTGTAATTTCATTAGAATTCGAGAGTACAATTTAGATCGATTTCCTCTTGGTAAGCAAAACCAGTACGGTTGAAAACACGTGTTTCGAGAACACTACACAGTCGTAAATCGACCATCGTCATTTGGTCATTGATAAAGGCCGCAATCCCGTTACGAGTATTAATCGAAACCAGAATCCCTTTCATATCGACTCCTATCGAGCACTCAGATTCAAATTTTACCCACGCCTCGATCAGATATCTTTTAGCAAACGCAAACAGAGCGTATGCGACTGTCGAATGGATGAAAGGCTCACGAACTCTCAATAAAGTTCATACTCCAGTGAATCATCAAATAAAACACCTACGTTCTTGTAATTAACATACAAATATACTTTATCACTGTTAAATTCAAAGATCACAAATGCTCAATGAATAAACGAAGAAAAAACAGCCAGAAAACGTTGTTGTATATTAAGAGGTACCATTTTTTTTTTTTTTTTTTTTTGAGAAATTTTGAACGATTCAGGTGACAGATGACAACAGGTACACTTTTTGTAACTTTATTGATTTACTAGTTAGAAATATACATATATGTTTGTGCTAATTTGTATATCTGTGGACATAGTTAAAGAAATAAGAACCATCAAATACTGTACTTTGCATATTTTATATATTTCCGTAGACTATGCACATTCTATACATTTTTGCATCTTCTAATTTCCCGTAAATACTTTTAAATGTTTATATAAATATAGGTTCAATTAAGAATAATTAGAATTGCATTTGATGATTTTCAATTAGAAGAATTCAAATATAAAATTAGCGCTATATTATAAAAAAATATTTAATGTTTATTAATCTTATCGAATACAGTAAAACAAAGAAATCTGTACTAAATGATTTTGCTGTGAATTTAAAGTTAGAGAAATCTGAAAATGTAATAAATTGAATAAAGAGTCAAATTTTGTAATTAATTCCAGGAAATATTTCGCGCGGAATGATATATACGCATGCACGCTTTGGTAAATTATAGCATCATTTTAATTCATTTAACGGAAATCACAAATCGTCATAATGGAAGCTATAAGTGACGTAGCTACAATAGAACGTCCACATAAACTGTTGTTTGTTCGCTAAATAATTAAATTGACGACTTCGTGATGTGGAAAAATTCCACGTTGTTTGTACTGAATAAGTATCATTGTATCAGGCCGCTAAATTCAGGACATTTCCGGTTAATTTACAGGATACAGAGATATGGTATACATGTACCGTAATTAATTACGTCTCATGAATTTATTTGCCCAAAATTGTGTCGAATCGACCAGAGTAACGATGACCAAAAGCAACGAAACTGACATCTTCGATAATTTATTTTTTAGTTACGTTCGGAATATTGCGACAAATTCTGAAATTTTTATTTGTTAAAATGTACTTTATAACAATGATTTCGATCGATTCATTGTAATTTCGAATAATGCGCTATAATGATTAATACTTCATTTTTTTAACTGATTTTCACATAAATTCAAAATATACATTAAAGCTTCTAAACCAAATGTTAAATTTGACAATTTTTATTTAGTTTATAACCAGCATTTTCTGTGCTTCGCTCATAGTACAATGAGAAATAATGAAACATGTAAAATAATGAAATAAATGAAACGAATATTATAATAATAAACGAAATATAATAATAAACGAATTATTATGAAATAAAGAAAAGCCCTTGAATATGATTACGGAATTATAGAAGGTTTCAAAAACTGCTATTTTCTGCTTTCGGTTTAAGTCGGTGAGGGTTCGGTTTGGGGTTATAGTTAGTATTTATACATATATATTGCAGTTACATTATATCATTCCATTAATATACGATCTAACTAATCAAAACCAGATATGCCAAAAGCTTTGCATCAATGCAGATATTAAGGAGCTAATCCTAGGAATACCCAAATGAATTTGGAATAATCACATACGTTTTTACATACTATGATTACATTTGAAACATATGTAGGACCTGTATAACTATAATTATACTGCTTCAACTCCTCAAAATTAATATTTGTATCAAATATTTAAACTGGCAAATGTTCAAAGCACAAAATTCTAAGTTTTCGAATTTTTCGATTCGTTATTATCAAATAATATCACGATTCTATTGATTCTACGCATTAGATTACTACTTGGATCGTAACAAATTAATCACAACAGGTTAGATCGCGACAATGTCTTTATTTGAATTTAGAATTCAGATTTGGATTCTAATAGCGCACAAACGGTGCAAGAAATTCCCACTTTTCACCTACAAAAACTGAAATTTCCTACGGCTACGTAAAAAAGATAACTCGTAACTTAATATATGTATAGGTAACTCAAAAGAATTTTTATTTACAAACCAAAATTCGCAGAATAAAATTTGATGTTAACCACCATTATGAGCCTGTACTCCTGGAGAAGATCAAGTTTTTTCTTGGATAATTCCACGAAGGGAATAAAACCTTTTTTCCCTTCCATTTTTCAGCAAAATTGACGCGATGAAAACACTCTGAATACTTTAACGCGACGACGTAACGTTTTCGTTTCACGAACGACTGTGTTAATGTATGTACGTCACATATGTACATATCGTGGTTGCCTTCCTTTTTATGCTTTACTCCCTCTAGGGAAAGTACGAATACGTGAAATTAGGCGAAAAAAGTAAGTCCGCAGACTGATTCAGCCGAAGGAAAACGATCGCCACGATCTTTCGTATAAGAAAAGAATTATTAGAAGGACAAGGAAACTCGGTTCATCCACCGAGGGTTGAACTTTGATGGACGACTGAAACGTGCACTGACCAATAATTTTTTTTCCCTCAGTCGATCTGATAATTTGAATTCCTTCTCTGGGGACTGGGACCTCTCAAAAGGATCAAGAAATGTGGAACTGGAATGCAAAGTTTGGATGGCTATAAAATATACAGTAACGATCTTGTGAGAAATAAACAGGGTGTCCTATATTTTACTGTACAAACTTTACCCGTATATTCTATGGGTGAAAATGGGACTAAAATGTCAAGTAGCGAAAGGTCGATTAGTGCTTCATTATTCATGTTATAACGAAAATATGAAAGGCGACAAATATGTAGGTACGTCGAACTTCTTCCTCTTAGTTTTAATACAGGATAGGGCAAGATACATAATGTTTATGATACATGTTGGTATAAAGTACATAAGAGCCGCTTAATGAAAAAGTGCTACAAGTAAAAAGCAATTGATTATTGGATAATGAGGAATAAAGTAAAAATTTTGCAGGGAGTTGAGCAAGCGATTCTCACTTATTCTACTATCCATCGAAAACTAATGAAGATATACCACTTCTGCAGTAAACAGAATAAAGGTTGCGTTTTCAAGATGTGGTGTTAAGCCAAATAATAAAAAATTTCACTTACACCACTTTTGCATTAAATGGCGTATTTATTCGTTGCTTTTGCGCATGATTCTATCGTATTTACACGCAAAGAAATTAGGCAAAGTCATCGTGAAATTCGGTCTACAGTAAATTCAATATAACGCCGATGACTTCACATTCATAAAGATAGACGACATTTCGAAATGCACACGTAAGTATAGATAAAATAAAACTTACATATATAGATTTGGTTTTCACATTTTTATGATAACTTTCTAATGAAGCATTCATTTAACTTTTTGCCACATGCCATTTTAGTTTTATTTTTATTCGCAGAGCATACTGGCAAAGTTTATACACTAAAGTGCGGGACGCTATGTATGTTGCGTGAGTTGTAAATCGTCGTATAAAAAGAATGATGAAGGAAAGATTCAGTGGCTCAAACTAGAAGTAGTCAAAGTATAATAAAATCGCATTAGCGATTCCGCTTTTTAGAGGCGCCCTTTTTATTTTTAAGCTAACTCTACGTATAGGATTTTAATGCTTGTTGTAGATAAAGTTTTTAATAAAAACTTATGAAGGAAATTGCAGGTTGTAGAAATGGATTAAGGAATTTTTATTTGGCATTTCTCAGACAAGTTTTAACAACTTTAGATGTAATTTCACAATTTTCTCTCATGAGTGACACATCGTCAAAAAGTTTTTAAATTATAAGTTCGTTGATACGTTTACAGGAATTTTTTCTAATAATCGCCTGAAAACGCAATATAAGCGGTTTTATTATTTGCTTGTGCTTCGAGTTGATTGCAAAATCTCCAGAATGTCTGAGAAAATTTCAAGCAAAAAATTTGCTGAGGCATGAGAAGTATTTGCGCGTTCCAACTTTTCTACATAATACTCTCGTGGCATACCTGTGCGTGCACCTGCGAGAATGGCGAAAGTCATTAAGCCCTATTTTTTATGACACCCATTTCTAGTCGCAGTCGCGTGAATTACGAAGATGTTGAACACTGAAGCGTACAAAACTTCGTGGAACCATGATCTACACAGAGATCTGTGAGTTGCTGCAAATGGACTATCTTGAAAAGCGACGAGAGCAACAATTTTTTTTATTATTATTATTTATCTATTTTTTTACGTATTTTTTGCATTGTTTGTATTTTGCCTTTAAATTACATACACACTCATAATCTAATAATCGCTGTATTTACCACCATTCGTTATTAAATTATTTAACAAACCATTACTTGTAAGTTATCCACACTGTGTTTATAAGAACATTGTCTGAAGAATTTGCCCGTCAACTTCCAATTAAAACTGCTGTAATATATCCTTGTCAGTATTCCTTGCCAGTGATAGAATTCTCCTGTACCAGATCAGAGAATTGAGGTAGTAAAACTTCCAAGCGACCACTGCACGATTCAAGATCCACGTTCTTCTTCCTCCGTTTTACTTTTTCTCCTTTCTTCGAGTTGAAACGAGTTCTCGATTTAAGAGATTCGATCGAAAAGGATGGAACGTTAACGATACCTCGTTTGCTTTGTAAGAGTAAGTACAGATCGCTCGTTGAGAAGAGATTAAAAGCCCATTCTCGCTGTCTGTCTGGGAGATTTAAGTCAGCCTCAAGCTCAGTACGCGAAATCGTTCGTAAAACAAAAAGATTCCCGTCAAGCTGTTATAAATCTATCGAACGGAAAAATCGTTCGATTGGCAAATGTTCATCAACTGAGCAGCAATTACGAAATAGGAACTCAATAAATTTTTCTCTTGAGAATACAAACTGTACACGATTAAGCGGGGATCTTTAAAATGGTCTAAAATGAAAAACATATAAGAGGAAATTAAATGGCTCGAGATACTTTTAGTTATTTATACAAGTAACTTTCGATTAAAGTAATTGCAATATCGGATTGGATTCAATTCGTTTAAATTTAAATACACGATCTTTTCGATATAGATCAGTTTCTTTAAAGGGATAGATCAAGTTAATGTTTAAAAAATACCAAATTTCTTAGGAGATTATTTTTAAGTGGAAAGAATTTATTTACACGATTTTTCAATTTTTCACCGGAATAACTTTGAGATAAAAATATAAAAGCAATTTGCGTCGAAAGTAATAAAATAGTAACACATTGGAGCAAAAATAAACTTTTTCACGGAGAAATGGTATTTTATTCATTTATAGATCAAATAAAAATTAAAGTATTAAGTAAAATGGTTTTATGGAACAGAACGATCTTCCTATTTAATCAAAGATTCGAATAAAGGAATTACGATTAAATTCTTGCAATTAATCGTATTTTTTCTACATCATAATGCATGAACGATGATTGTCTTTTTTGAAAAAAATTGTTAAGAATCCTCCGTTTCGCAATACGGGAACAGAGGTTTTTGCCTCCAATTATTTTCCAGCGATTCATTTGCTCGCCCTTCATTTATTCCCGCGTTCACATGGCATTAAGGATTTCTTTTGTTCCTTACTTGATTCTCTTCTGAAACGCACAGGATGCTGCGTCGCTATGGAATTCTATTCTACGAGTTTTTCTTTTCTCCTATCGAAGGAATAAACACAACCACATTCGAAATTGTGCCATGGAATTGTTATTGAAAAATAGTTTTTTTCGTTTTTCGCATTTCCATACAAATTGGAAGTGTTGCCGCATTTTCGTTAGAAACAATGTGAAAAATAAATGGTCGAATAACTGGTTTTGATGAAAAGAATTTTTGTAGAATATTGTAGATGCTGGAATAAAGAAAAAATCACTATGTTCAAACAAGATAAATCTTCCTACGTTGATTGCTAGTAGAACGATAGAATAGAAGTTTTAATGAAAATGTAGAAAAATTAAACAAATCGTGGATTACTGTTGTTAATGAACATTTTATGGATGTTCAAGTGAAAAAGTAATTATTTATGAAAATGTAAAACGTAAAATTCTAAACGTTGTTCCACGTAATTAATAAAACACTTAAATAGCGTTAAACTTAATTAATTATGACAAAAATACTGTATAGAATTTCTTGATAGAAACACAGGGAGAACAAAGCGCTTCATGAATCTCACTTCATGTATCGAATTAAATGTCTGGAAGGAGTTCTTCACTTAAATTCTACTAAAGCTCTCAGGTAATCGTAAAGAAAAGTATTACCCTACAAAATGTTTCAATATAAACATACAAGAAATAAAACACTTTGTATGAATTTTAATAGATTATTATCATTAGACAATTCTTTTATAGGTACTCAACTCAACAAGAAGCTATGGTGCTTAAAAATTCTGAATTTTTATATCGTAATAAAGCCGAATAAAAATTCTTAATAAAGTGTCGATTTAATTCTTAATAAAGATACGGCGATATAAAACAATATATATTATAAGAATAAACATAAAAATTTTTAAATCATTAATATGAAATTAATGTTCATGAGCATTAAAATAATGAACAATCTAATGCTAAAGTAAAATACAATAATTTACAAAAACACGGTGCAAAATCCCTTAATTGGAACACAAGAAAATCGAAGCGACTGTCGAGACCATCTGTTTCACGCATATACATACGTACATATGTATGATCAGGCGGGCGTGATTATCTGGATTTGAGATTGAGCAAGTTACAACAGCGCGTGTTCTCGAAGACGGCCTAGACGTCAGCAATTTGAATTACAAACAATTAGGACGACGAACTACCGTAAATACATAATACAATATTTAATGATATATGCATCTAATAGCAGGGAATTCTGTATGTCGTACGTCCTTCTTTTTCACGATACTTTCGACAATAGCGCTCTAAAAATAACTCGGATGAAGTTCGCATAGAGTTCAATCGATGGCCAATTATCGACGACAGAACGCGTTCGACAACTGAAATTCTTTGAAAAGAACATAGGGATCTGATTGAACATCGAATGTGCCATCAGCAGAGAATAAAACATAGTATCTATACGTTCCATACCAATATGCTTCATCAAAAGAAAACGCCATTTGTGTTCTAAATGTATCCTAGCGATCGTATGCTTCTACAAAGCATCACGTGGGAGTTTTTGTTGCCTAAATAGATTAACCATTTTAGCTGCAACGACAATTGTAGACAATTTTTTCAAATAATTCACTTGAATTGGTTTTATGGAGACTGTGAACTAATTTTGATAAAAGAGACAGAGTTTCTTTTTTACAGCAAATCTTACGCTATTCTAACAAATTATTTTATTAATTGTAAAAAGAAGAATTATAGAAAGAAATTAATTGTAGTGAGTAAAAAGCTTCGTGTTTCAGTATGTAACATCAATGAAGATATAGATCATGTTCATTAAAAATATTTCAATAAGAGATATGTATGTATATATATGTTTTTAAATTTTAGAAAAATCTTTTATTAAAATAGAGAGGAAGAAGAAAGATCTGAGGAAAATATTAACAAATATTGAGACTATTTTTTAAAAAATAGCAAATTTGTTGACTGTCAAAAATATATAAACTCAAGCATTTTATACCAATAGTTCAAACGTTCCATAATCTTAGAAACTTACAAGAATTAGAATGTTATCAGTTTTTTCCAAAATTTAGTTTAGATAAAAAGGTTGCTTCTAAGAATAATTAGATGGAAGTTGCATTCATCTCCGATAGATAACCAGAATTAATATGAGAATTAAAAATTCATTGTGATTCTACATTTATACAATTCTTCATTAATCTCGTGACACTTGTTCATCGACATCTTCATTAATCAAGATAACACGACTACTGGTCTGCACGGGATATTTAGCTCAGTCCAATCCACGTTCCCGACGGGATTAAAGCGTCAAATTGCTTCGACGGAGTGTTAATCAACATTTACCGTAGTACTTTAATTAGAAACATACTCATAAGTATCGTTTCATTTATAGAGCTAGCCAACTGTCTAAAGTCATTTGCAAACAGAGAGCACCGAGAGCGAAACACGTGCATTCCGTTATCAATCTGTTCTGCCTTATCGAGGAACTGACAGATACTATGAAATACTGTGAAATTGATTTGTAGTAGCTGACAGTACCTTGAATTTGATCAAACCGAGTAAATTAACGATTAGTTAATAACTACATGCAATAGTTACTACCTTTTATGATGTGAGCAGACTGTGAATTTAAATGACATCATTAAAAGACACAGCAGTGGTATATTTTATTATTAACTGTATATATTAGTGCATGCATATGTTATTTAAATATCACCGCCCACATTAACGTTAAAAGTTTTTCCACCAAGAAGAAGAACCTTCTTCATGCAATTATAATTTAAAAATTTAAAAGAATCTTTTTAATCCAAATTATAATTTAGAAATGAAAGAATCTGCAGATAAGGATCTTGCCATTTATCAAAATAATTCTATTATTGCATACACCTCTTTTGCATACACTTGCATTTATCAACACTTCTATTATTGCATACTTTCAAATAGCAATTTGATCCTGTCGTAATATTTTATTATACGCCTAGTTATGCAATTTTAAGAAATAAACTTGCGATTCGATTTATTTTTAATTAATTATTTTAAATATTAAATTGAGTAATAGGTTCATTCGCGTTTTCTTGAAACAGCGTATCAAGTATCGTCATCTTCATATAAAATTTCTTTATATATAGATATTCTTCTTATATATAAATTCTTTATATATAGTAAATTAATAGTAAATTATTAAATGTTACTATTAAGAAGTCTTTTATCCCATTTCTCTGCGAATTTATATCTTTTATGAAACAATTAGAATATGGTATTTTTCCATTTTTTAAATAATTTTTGTAATCTTCTTTGAAATATGAACATTAGCGAGAAGTAAGTGAAATTATTATGTAACCTAACATTTTTAATTTTAATCTTAAAAAAAATAAGCAGATGTCTGATAATCTTGGACGATAAATATACATGAATATCACAGAATAATCATGCTGCATTATCTGGTTACTGTTGAAGGTAGATTAACAAAGGAACTCAGAAATATTATGTTTCGAATATTTATTGCTTTTTTTTTATGGTAACACTGTCGTTCACAATAAGAATTGTCTGCTTCTGTCCCCAGAGACGCGTACACTTTTTTTTATCCGAATATGTGATGGAAAATTTCTTTAATATTCCCATTCGAGAGATTCAATTATTTTAATGCAATGTTTAGGTTTACAAAAAATGTAAGAAATGGATTTTTTAATGTTTCTTGATGAACGCATTGTTTTCGACACCCAGTTCAGTATGTCAAGCTTTCAAGCAATATCTTTCTTTTTTGATAATATTTGGTAGCTGTATTATACTTTTCTTGCTCCTTTCAATGAACCAATCTAAAGTATAAAAAATCTATAGTTAATAGTAATCTAGCTAATAGTAATCTGTTGTTCAAATTGTTAAGAAGAATTTAATTCATTAAGATTCAGTGTTGTCTTAACGTAACATTATATATGCAACTTTCTTTTAGTCAATTTATATTATTGAATTATATTTCCTAATATTGTGGCTATGAAAAAGAATACCTTTCTCCTCTATTTCTTTTCTCATTCAGATCCTGGAGTTTTACAGAGTTTGAAGAAAATGCAGTTCTTTGGAAGAAAATAAATCTTATTCTAAATCGTAGAAGTTGCGCTATATAGTGTATTTTTAACATTATGATCATAAAAGAATTTCAAAAATTTGCTTAATATTTCTTCCTCCACCGTTTCTTTTCTCATCCAAATTCCACAACTTTATGGAGTTTGAAATAGTTTATAAAATTCCTAAGAATATACAATCTTTTTCCAACTACAGAAATTTCTTTTGGTATTTCTGACTTATGTAATAATATTCTATAACTATGATATTACTGAGTTACGTAATTAACATCTTTCACCAATATAACGTTTAACCAACTCTCACACATTCATGCATAATGACTTAAGAAACACTATTCGCCGCTTAATGGATTAAACCACTTTCCAACCAAGTCACATCAAACCACAAGAAACTTTAATTAACGTAGAAAGTATCTTCTTGAAAGAATCGAGTTAATCAGCTCTTGGGAGTAAATTATATCACGTCACGTTTATCTTCCAATAACCGAGCAACGAGAGGTATTCGGTTCTTCTGATACTTTTTCATTCTCACGAAATCTTTTGATTCTATCAATTTATCCAGTAACAGACTTCCGACGTGCCTATTCCCAAAAGCGAACCGAAATGAGCTTCATTCCGTAGGATTCAATCCTATCAATCGTGCAATCCCTTTCGTCGATAAAGATACTGGTGAAACCTTCCAATACCAATCGTTCCAATGGGCATTTAGTTACGAACGCATTAAGCCAGGATGCGTGTTTGGAAGTTCCAGTCACGATTTGTGTTCAAGACGACGGTCGTCGCGACGAGAAGGAAAAAAACTATCTTTGTTAGATAGGATTCCCGTGAATTAAGTAGAAGCATATCCTGAAAAATAGTTTGATCAGGTTCGTGGAATTTATTTGATGTTATTGAGAGGACTATGCTATGAGAACCAGGCGATGAGAGAAATGAGAAACGAGAAATGGACGATGAAATTGCGAAAGGAATGACTATTGTTAAATTAATGTAAGAGTTGCTTGAATTGCAATAGTCTATCCTATACTACCCTGCAATAATCTATAATCCTATACTATGATAGTAAAATATGATAGTAAAATATAGAAAGGATAATTTTATGAAACAGTAGTTTGGGGATTATTGCGCGGCATTGAAACGATAATGTGTCGTTTCGAGAGATTGTGTTTCGAAAGTTGCTTTGGAAACTAGTATTAATCGTACGTACATCAAGTTGACAATGTTGTTATGTCCTAATCCTATCCAAAATATTACACAATGAATTTGGTTCACAAACTGTCTATGAAGCCTTTGCTATAACTTTGCTAAACAAATTAAATATCAATCAGTATAAATGCGTTTATCCCCTCCATCCGCCAAAAAAAGGAAAATAAAACCATAAAAATACAAAATGGTCTTTGGAGTTGTGCCAATCAATCAAAGCTGTATATAGCTAGATATAACGTAACACTCGCAGATGCAAGAAATCTAATGGCAATATTCCAAACCTAACTGGCCAATGGTTAGGGTTTAGTATCCGTCCCAACAATGCGGATTTAATGGCAAGAGTCCTAGTAATGCGGCTACATTCCGAAATTTCGAAAATGATCAATATTTGCTCGAATATTCAGCTCGATGATACGTCGTGATTAATAACTCCGATAACGATCGTAATAGCAGATAGTTAATTAAAAATTCCACGAAAGTAGATTTGCATCTATCACATGATTTCGATGGTTTAACGATGGTTCTCTCGTGATCTTGATTATATAACCTCCATTGACCTATTATAATCTATTAGTAGAACTGAGTGTCAATGATTTCGGCAATGGCTTATGACCTTTATTATTTATTATATATTATTCATTATTACAATATAAATATTCATGGAAATCTATATTTTCGTCAACGTAACTCAAGAAGTAAAATTTAATTTTATGACGCGTTTCAAAATAATATTATGTCCTTTTCGTTTGACATCTAAATCGAATGCGTGAATGAAATTCTTTTAGTGGTGGTTTCAAAAAATAGCTATCCATTCTAAAGGATAGTTGTAGTTCAAAAATGTATAAATTATTAACTTAATTATTCCTTTCGAAAAACAATAATCGTATCTAGATTTAATAGGAACTTGTTCCATCCATTAAATTTCGAAATGAATGTCGTACTATGAATATTGTATACGTTATGTACATTCTTCAAATTTGTGCGACTTTCTCATAAATACTCGAATATCCGCAGTTTAATTCTTGAAAATGGAATTCAGAAATTGAAACGAAGGAGCTCGTATTCTTCCTAATCTTTATTCATTAATACTAGAACTGAAATAATGAAATCAAACAAACTTTATTCTTTTCAATTTGCAATCGTTAATAGTCAACTTCGAAGACTGAAATCAAAATAAGTTTATTCTCTTCAATCTTTAATTATCATTAATAATACAATTTAAAGACAGAACTGAAGAAAGTTTTATTCTTTTCAATCTCCACTTCCATTTCTTTGAGTAAACTAATTTTTCTACCAGACTAAACCTATATAGTTCAAATTACGTCTACATTAAGTTAACAAATAATCCATAATATATCCAAACTTACTATGCTACGTTTGCTTTCAGGACCAGGATATGTTCGTCACGGAAGGCAGGTGATGCGGCGGAACAACGGTTGGTTGGCCGTCCTGGCCGTTTCACTATTGCTGTCGATTCTACGTAACAGCTTAGCGGGTGAACGTTATCCGCTCGATTATGGTAACGCCAAGCTGCCGGTTAACCACAGCAAAACCACTTACAGAACTTACAACTCCAACAAACCATCTTTAGACTCGCGGAAATACTTAAATCCTTCATCAGTTCCAATTTCATCAAAATCATCGACCTCGACAACAACACCACTACAATCTCATTTGCACATCAATAAGAAAAATACTATCTTGTCGAAAGGCGAGACGAAAGCAATAACACGGCGAGCTACGAAGCTCAGCGATATAAATCTGCCTGGTGAAAACTTCAATAACTATTGGTCGATCCATGACGATCTTCGCCAATCCAAACTCGTCGATCCCAACGAACGATCTCGTAACGTTCGAGCAAGCGAGTCTAGTGAACAAGTTGCCGAAGGATCGAACAGTCTCAGCTTGGAAATTCCCGAACAACCGCGTTTATCCTCCTGGATACCTCGCGGCGCGATAAAGAACATATCCAGGCGGATCAACCGCGTGAGACTGCCTGAATCGTCTAAGACGCGAGAACATAAAACGACGACGGAGGCGATTCGAAGAGGAAGCGTGCTTCTGGACAAAGGATATCCGTATTACGATCACGTCAGGGCGATTTCGCACGATGACGACTCGTTGACGACTTCCGAAGGGCAGATCAAAGGCGTTAAAAAACGAGAACGTTCAATGAGAGATTCTCATCAAAGAAAAACATCTGATAAAGCGAATGCCTTGCAAATTATACCAAATATTAGTCTAGGGGAGACTTTCAAGGATTCAAAGAGCCAAGATGAGAAACAGAAAGTCATTAAAAAACGATTTTTAACTGGCTACTCTGTGTTCTCTGTTTCTCTCAATAGAAAGTTAAATGGGAATTTGAAAGTGAATAAATTGATTATTGCAAGAAAATCGAAAGGTAGACGCGAGAATGGTAAGAAGAGATTTAGACGATCGGTCCGGTATGTGAAAAAGAAACCGAGTCGAAACATAAATCTCGGGCCGTGGTATGCCCCACGTGATTCCAGGCTTTCGAATAGCGATCCACGAAATGACATATTCAAGACAGGACGCGGTAACCATCATTCTTCGAGAGCCGAGGGTTTCCGGCACCATTCAGCGTCTCATAAATCAATGGCTGCGCGCCGTCACGCGGAGAATACACGCGAATTTAATGGAATCTCGCCGAAACAGAGATCAACGATAGGACACGACGACCTAGGAGACAAAGGCACCTATTCTTCTTCGATTCGAGAGAAGAGGAATTTCGTTTTAGCCGGTGATACTACCGATTCATTGCCTAAAGATGAAACTTTGGAGAATGTTACTTTCCATGGAACAATGAAGAGTTCTTTGGAGAATGAGATAAACAACCACGAGGGAAATATCGTGGAAGAATTGAAGTATGATTTAGTTCAAGATAATTTCACAGAAAATTTAATCGATCAAAGGAAACACAAGTTAGAAGAATTGGATGGAAATAATACAAAAGTACACGCAGTTACTTCAAAGTTGAGGAGTGAATCACATTCGAAAAGACATAATTTCAGTATAGATTCAATTAACAGAACAAAATTGGAAGAATCCAGTGCATCGAGTGGGAATTATTCAAATTTAGTAGCAAATATTTTAACATCGAGTAACGAATCCAGTTTAAGGGGCGATGATGTAAATCCGGTTTCAGTTAACAGAACAAAATTAGAAGAATCAAATGTTGAAATTTATTCACACCTAGATTTAATTAACCACGCAACATTAGAAGACGCAAATACATCAAAAGGTAATTATTCACGCTTAATGACAAGTATCTTCACATTAACCAATAAGTCTGATTCAATAAACCACGATACAAACCCAGATTCAGTAAACAAATCATTGGTAGAATCGTATATTCCAAATAGAAATTATTCAAAGACGGATACATTAAAGGCAAGCAATGAATATTCTTCCACAATCCAAGACACAAGTGTAAACTCGATTGACAAAATAGAATTGAAGAAATCGCTAAATAACCAAAAATTTGCATCAACAGCACCTACCACAATTAATTCGCGATTAAACACGGACACTCGAAATTCAAACAACGAATCTGTGTTAATGAGTCCGAATACGAACAACGATCTAATTGATGGAATGGAATTAGACGCGTCGTGGGCGGAGATTGACGAGAACCAGGAAGGCGCTATTCAGACAGGCGAGGAAGAAAGGTCTACGCTAAGTAGCGTGACAAAGGAGTCTGAGAACGTATTCGTGAATTCACCACGCGGCTCGGTTACGGCTCAAAGGAATTCCACGCATCTAAGGCACGATATGAACAGTCTAGCCGAAGGAAGCTTTGTCTTCAAGAGCAATGGCCTCTTCCAGGTTACCGGAAGGAACGCTAACGATCCATTCAGTAACTCGTCAACGATGCAACACGGAAGAAAAATGGCCGAGAATTTCAACGTAAATACACTGCCTGATCAATTGCTTGTAAATAATGAGAAACAAACTGAGTCGAAGCTGTCTTTGATACCATTTCAACTATCAAATGTGTCTAAAACCGTTACTTTTAAGGAAGAAAAAAACGCCAGTAGTAGAAGTAATGATAAAGTGGTCTCAAAAAGTAGTAAAATCAATGATAAAGCGGTCTCTGTATCAGACAGCCAGGAATCGAGATCAATCGGGCACGACGAAGGAAAAAGTAACCAACGACGGCTTAATGGTTCCCTAATCGTTCTCGGAAAAGACAAATCTGTTGGCTCGAGACCTATAGAGCTGCTGGATCAAAATACTCCGACGAACACCGACGAAATTAAGGCTAATGAACCGACCATAAGATCTTCCTTGAAAAATGACAAAGGAGCCGACGAGTTGGCTGATGAAACTACGAAAGACGTTAATCCTGTCGAAAGGGGCAAAAAGACCGTGGACAATCCTAAAGATCGAGTGTCAGAAGATTCTACCACCTTGAGCACAATTCTGATCAACGATCGTTTTTCAAAAGAACGAAAGTCCAGATCGTCGAAAATTGGAACCTCCACGAAGCTTAGACGTGATTTCACTATGGAGGTCGAGGGTACGGTAGTTAGCGAAACTTCCACGTCGATACTGAATAAACATGGGGTTGATCAAAACAACATTCCGACCCTAAACATTGATCCCATGCTGTCAGAAGCTGGTAACGATACAACTGCCGCTTCGCAAGTTACGTTGAACGATTCATTGAAATTTTTCTCGAGGAATTCGTCCATCGTATTGACCTTAATGGATCAAACTACAAAGGATTATTTTCTTGCTACAAACAACGTAATGCTTTCATCGACTGAAGTCGATCAAATGCAAATGGACATCGAAACATCGACTATTTCGTTAAGTAACGACGAGGATCAGTTATTGAATTTCGATACGATCGTCACGTCATTGGAACCAAATGACGAAGACTCTCGTGTGACGATGGAAGATGTGCCTTTACGTAATATGGATAATTCCTCGCACAAACTGCAATCGGAGGAACCTCCGTGGCCAGTTAAACACAGCGCTGTGGTAGAAGGTGATTTAGTGTTGGGTGGTTTGATGATGGTGCACGAGAGAGAGGACTACTACACTTGCGGTCCAGTGATGCCACAGGGTGGTGTCCAAGCACTCGAGGCTATGTTGTATACCTTAGACACACTCAACGATCGTGAAATCGTGCCCGGTGTCAAGATTGGTGCACATATTCTCGACGATTGCGACAAGGATACATATGGCTTGGAAATGGCTGTAGATTTCATCAAAGGTACGTACATGCACGTGTTTATTTGTTTACTGATTGAGGACTGCTGATTAATTTATACTCGGTACCATTAGTAATTAATAGCGTGATTGACGGATGGAGCTTATTAGAGATTCGAAGTGTTTATTCGGTTCGATTGATTACATCAACGTCATCGACCCATTAGGCGAGTGTCGTTTATAGATACAATTCCATTAGGAGATATTAGTTAAATTATTGGTATGTAAAGTGCATTGAAAGTGCATTGAAATAGATTCTTTATAGAAATTTCTAAAACATGTTCGATCAATAAATTCTTCATGAAACGTTATTAGGTGAATTAGATAATAGAAAAAGAAATTTTTAAATAAACACACCCTTCATTTGTAGGTAGATAAAAATTTGTGTAACAATCGATATAGAGCAGATCAATTATATATAAAAATGTCGAAATATCTTTCGAAAGATAGATTCGACTAATTTCGTATCATGGAATTTCTAAGAATCGAAAGAAACTTTAAGCTCGGGAAAATCTTTTGGAAAAAGTGTATTAATAATTTTAATTATAAATACGGAATTATATGTAACTTTGATAATCTTCGTAATCACCAAGAGAATTATTACATTAAACTACGAGTTTGGATATTGGTTCTATGTAAATAGGAAAAAAAATATTATTTTTTAGATATGCAGCTGAAACATTATTCAGAACTCGTCTGCTTCTGAGCGACCCTGAAAATGTTATCTCGTCGAGTAATAAATAGAAGTGCTTACAAATGACTTCTCGAGAAACTTTTTCCATATCTTTAGCAATACTTCGCAAGAGAGCGTTAAAAGGGAGAAACATCGTATGGCAAATTCGTCTTTCGGGTTCAACTTTCCATGAGAAACAAGAGAAGCTTGCATCCCATTTAATTTCATTCACTTCGCAAATACGAAAAGTTCCGTCGAAATTGGTAGTAGAAAACCTGACGAAGGACTACCAACAATTGAATAAAATCACCGTTTAATCTAAATTTTATTGAGTGCCATTGAAAACCACACGGGAAAAATATGACAAGTTCTAACTTTCATGTCACTTAATGGCTAAAGAAAACCATGAAACAGTATAAAAAAGGAATAATCTGCTAGATTCTTTTATTTCTATAAGAAATAATTCTTTGGAAAATTATTAACAAATTCACAGTAAGTTGTAAAAAACGAATAATATTAGTTTGGTTAATTACTCTGCGCAACTAATGTTATCAATATTTTTTTAATGTTTGTGAAGCGGACAAAGACACAAATTTAATCCCAAAATCAAATGCAAAAATAGCTTTAAGGTGGAACTGGTTGTTAACATACTGAATTTTAAAATGTGACATTACGATTTTCAGCTTTGGTCTTCAATTGCTTTCTGATATCGAAAACAAGAAAAAAAATGCAAATATGCAAATGCAGGTTACACGTAATACATTGTATTCAAAATTACGTAACATTGTTATTTTGGAATCCATTGTTTCGGAAATGATAAATAACAATGGCCATGAACCGGAAGGATGAAGTTTTAAATAAATATCAAAGTCAATATGAACAATCTTGTGGTATTGAAAGAGGGATAAAAAGCAATTAAAACAAGCTGCCTATTCATTCTTCAAATAATATAACCAATCTCAATTGATCTTTCGATGTCAGCAATATTTCCCAATATTTTCCATTAAATGTGACTATATCCATGGTATGGTAGCATTTGGTATGAGAATGGAAAAAAATGTAAGATTTTCAAATTTAATTAATTCCTAAGCATTTATAAAATAAACAAAGTATTGCTAAGATAAATTCATAGTTCTATAATAATATAGAATTATAATATATACAGGCATATCTTCTATTTACTATGAAAATATTACATTCCGTAAGTCTTTTACAAAATGATCGATTACTCATGTGAATTATTTTCATAAATTGTAGAAAATGTTATCGGATCTTCATAACCATTAAAATAATAATAGAAAATCTAAAAAAACTGAACGGAGTTTCTATGCTTTGGTTCTGAGATTGAAAACAGCTTTTTATTCTAAATATTCTATTCTATTTTCTGTTTTATTTAATTAATTTCTAATATAACAATAAAATAAAATAAATAGATAAGATAAAAAGATCTAGAAATTTTTAACGCATTAAAAATATATGATCCATTCCTCTAAATTTCAATTTACCTCCGTTTCAACTTGATTTCATTCGTCATGAGGAATGGAAGATCTCTCTGTTGTATTATAAGAATAAAACATGAGAGCTTGCTTTTGTTTAAAACGAAACGAAAATTACAGTTGTCATTTATGTTCTCCTACAAAACTTCTCGAATGGACAAGTCTCGGCCCATCGTTACCTCATAGTTTAAAGCCTTCGTGCGAAGTCGGGTTTGTTTTTGGAGGAAGATACTTTACAAAAGTTGAACATATCTCCCTAGCGGAAAAAGTTGGCGCCTAACGCGAATAGTAACTCAAAGAAATAACGAGCTACCCTGGACGCGACATTTTGTATGGAAAATTTCGTCTCTTAACGAACTATTTCCCGAGGCAACAGTGAAATTTCAGCAACTTTCTCCTAACTTCTCCCTTTTTCTCTCCCGTGTTCTATGCTAATTTATTATATCCCGTGGAATGTCTGGATCGTGTTTACCATATAAATCAAGCAAAAGAAAGCTTTGTCGAGTCAAAAATAAACGAACGAACGGACAGACATTGCAAAAGATGCTTTGTTATATTTTTTTAATTTTTTTTTATTACTATATTCTTTGGTCAGATGTAGTGGATTTAGCAAGTGAAATTATCAGGTTGGTTTTTTTTTAAGTAAATATGACGACGATTTCAAAGCTTCGTTCCACCGTTCATTGGAATATACTCCGGACCCAGATATTTTGTCAATGCCAAGGTCTTAATTTACCGTTTGTACGCATCGATCGATGCCGCGAAGCGGTTTGATAGATTCCACGAGCGTTTCACGCTTCCTACGTGTGAATGCAAACCACGAGGGCGATGCGGCAATTGTAAAACTGCATTGCTGGAAACAGTGTAACAGAGATAACGATTGCACCACCGATGTATCGATATTAAATAAAAATCACCGGGCATGTTGCAGCAGTTTTGGAGAAAATGAGATCTTCGAGAGGCAAATGTCTTTAGTCTATAATCCCTAGAAGTTTTATAGCGAGTCTTTGGAAGTTAAATCCTGTGTTCCTGCTGCATCCTTATGAAATATACATATGTATTACTGTGTACTATTATGTGCTATTATATACTATTTTATTTTTTATTTTTATTTTATTATGTAGTTATGTACCATTCTGTGAATTTAGGAGAATTTTTACATTAAACATATAGAAATGTTGCATTAATTTTTTAAATTTTCGTTTATTTTCTTTTGCTTTAGCTATTTCACTTTATTATAAAATTTCAATTTATTATGTCTTATTTAAAATCTTCCACTTCGATCATTTTTGCAGCCGTGTAACGTGGATTAAAATTCTATGGAAATATTTATAATATAGATAAATTAAAAGGTTGTTGGATATTCAGTCGCATTTTCCAAATAAGATACGTTACTCCAAATAAGATAAGATACGACATTCGTACGTAATTCCACAGGCGATTAAAACAATTAGGGACGCGCAAAATTTTAATTAACGTGCACAATAATCCTGCAATCCGGTATGCTGAACTTTCGACTCCTCTAAAAATATTGTTCGAAAATCTTTTGTATACGATAACAAGCGAAAACATTAGCGAAGATATTTTTCCCTTTATGGATTTAACGACTTAGGTACAATGTGCCACTATAGTGGCTTTCGCGAATGTCATTACGACGCGCCACTATAGTGACTCATTCTACTACTCATTCGCTCACCATTTGAATTAAATAATCTTTTTCATTTGTCTTGCTTCACACTTTTCTTGTCCTCGCAACGTTTTCTAACAGTGATAAAAATATACAGACAGAATAAATAGTCTTTGTTATTGATACGCCAGTATCAAATATCAATTGTTGTTTTTCGTTAAAATAAATATACCATAATTAGATGCTCTTTTTAACATGACGATCTGCATCCCTATAATTTTTTACAATCTTCAACCTCAAAATGTCGCTTCATAATAGAAAACGAAGAGCAAATAAAATGTTTTACTATATTCTTTAAACGCATTCTTTGATATGTGATTTCTTAATATACTATTGCTAGAAAAGGATTGATTTGGAAAGTTTCGCTTTGGAAAATTGTAGCGAAATAAAAGATTTCAATTATTCGTAATTCTACGAAAAAGATTAAAATATTCTACAATGTTGTTTTAATCAGTTTTTTACTATTGTGTTTTCACAATATATGCGATATTGCTTCGTCTACACGTTATTACCGAACAAAAGGTAATACAGTAAACGTAGCGAATAACATGAAGCGAATATAACCTATACAGGTAGAAAACATGAATTAGATGGTGCTATTAAGTACTACTCAAAAGGCAGAGTATGCTAATTAAGGGATGGGAGACGTAAAAGAACTTTTTACCTGCTTGTGATGCACTGTTATGTAGCTTTTTGACGTAATAAATAATAAGTACTCTTGCGTTTGTAGTACATGGATGTGTCGCAAAGTGGCCTATAAGATATTTGTTTTCTCGCTAGTTGTCGCAAAAGCAGTACGTTGCTATATAAACAGCAAACAAAGCGTAACTATCGTACTTCCTGCGGAAGTAACACATACCTTCGCATACACATACTGAAATGTTGTGAGGTACACCCGGGTGAATAGGTGGTGCGCCAGTGAAGCTCTTGTAATTGTTATCTTTTGTACTTTCTTGTAAATCAGGTGTTAAATAAATACAAAAATTTTTTTATTTTATCATCTCTACGTGTAATGAAAGTTTCTACATATTTATTTCGGCGATTAGGATCCACAATTCTCAACATGTAAAATGCATTCAGCGTAATAAGAATCTAATATGATAAACAGTTAATGTTAATGTTTTATTTGAGACGAGGATGTAATGTTAATGTTTTATTTGTAAAAGAGGAAGTTACATACATCGAACCCCGGCGACTTATATCGGGGTTCCACGCACTCGTACTGTAGAAATATCGGCCCCAGTAAGCATATCGGCATAGCAAACTACGCGTAATACGTTGGACAACTTGATAATAACTTGCGGCCCCGAGTTTCAGATCACCAAATTTATTCTGCGGTGATTGAACGTCCGGAATACGAAAGATTCTAATAAACGATTTCCGTTCCCGGGAAAGTTCAAAATGTCAAAAGTTCACCCTTAGACTGTAAACGTTCTTACGATACTCTAACTATAACTCTAACTCCGACTTTCGTGTCCGATGCATTTTTCAGTGGGTAACACTTGTTAGAAAAATCCCAAAAAATTCGTATAATATCTTCAAATGTTTTGGATTAAGGTTATCATAAATCTTTTATCAAATAATTTTTTTAGGCAGGGGGCTGAGAAGGTTTTCTACCTGCTCCCTTGCGAGCAACTCGACTCGGTCAAAATAACTTAGACATGAAATACCCACCTCTACGGTTCAAGGGTTAAATTTTCTTCATTTCTTACGTTCTTGTACACTCTTTTCCCTGAACAATACAACAGCAGATTATTACATCGCGACGGATGGCACAGGCGAAAGAATAATCTACTGCACTAACGAAAATACACAAAAGTAGTTGAACATTTTCATGGAATTTTAGATAAATTTTTCACACTTTTCATAAATGTATTAATATGTGTCATACGAAGCATGAAATTTCATTAGCATTCTAATAAGACTCAAAACTTCCAAATGTTTTATATAACACACATAACATATACCTAAATGCTTTCTATGGAAAATACAAGTACCTTTACGAACTACCGTAATGATGGATGAGAGACATATAGGAACTTTTTTGTGGTGTACTATTATATAGCTCTTTAATAGACGAAGTGCATGAAATAAATAGAAAATTTAACGAATAGCATGTGAAATTAATGATGATGAAATTAAAAACACGAAAGACACGATAGACTATTAAGTCTCCTTCAATTTGCCGCTACTACAGAATTTTACTTTGAAGATTATTAACATACATTCAAAATTATTATCATGTTTTAATGCATTCTACATAGATTACCTGGAAATATTCATAATGGAGCTTTCAATTTTTAAACATGATCATGGAACTTATTGTAATCTCGAAGCTTAATCCTTCTGTGCTCAATGCTATATATTAAACATTGTAAAGTCGTAAGTTATTGACACAAATACAGTAACAAGTTATTGATTGCATGTACGATAAATTTATTTGTATCTGATAAAACCGATTGCAATTTTAGTATGTCGTGTCTTGTTTCATCATTAATTAACAATTAATAAATAAAGTTTTGATCATAACTTAATCAAAATTAAATTCTCGAAAAATTAACTGGTTCTATAAAAATGTTTAATAGTCATCGAATTTCTAACGTTTTTTACATTTTAGATTAATTTTCGAAGGAAATACAGCGCTACAAGCATCTAATATTGCGGAGGTTTTAAACGATAAGCTCTTTAGAATTCAATTTTCTTGAGGGCGATATCGCGGAGGTATCGCTGTGTCAGTTTACTACGAGACAGTTTGCATTCGTGATGGATATGCATTATATCACGACATCGTTCGCTGGTACGGAATTGAGTAATTAGAATCCTCTATTTCTCGAAGCAATCATGATCCCTATTCGAAACGTAGACTATTGTTCAATATCACATATCTCCACGCTGAAAGAGGAATAAATTGAAATTACTAAATTGAATCCTTCTTTACTGATTATTTGCAAAGGAAATAGTAAGAGAATTATTCAAAGGAATTGCTTTCCTTTCGTTCACAATTTATAATAAAGGTATGTAAGTATCAAGCAAGAACTGTCCTCTGCGGTCTATAAAAATTTATGTGTTCTCAAAAGGACACGGAATCAAATAAATGGAACACATGTAGAGTTAAAATATATTGCCGATGTAATCTGAATTTCATAAGGAAGATCGTCCAGAATTCAAGGGATATTTTCTTGGTATCCTCAAAAAGTAGTTCTCTCTATTTAAGTTTTCGCGTATAAAAGGACAGAAACCCAGTGATAAGAAATGACAAATAAGAAAGAATTAGTTTTTAGAACTTATTAGAAAAATTAAAGAGAATATACTATAAAAATAGGCATTTTCGGACTAATTGTTATTTCCACCATTTAAAAAATTTTCGAAGTTCCAAGAAAGTATGAAACAGTCATTGTTTCAATTTTATGCTAAAATTTTTCTTGAAACACAGAAAGTTTTAAAGAAAGTTCACTGCGACTGTAATTGGATCCAATTTAAAAATTTGATGACAAAATATCAAAAAAATGAGCACCGTAATATTCTACCAGCCACAGAGATATTTTTCCTAATTTATTAAATTGCACATTTTAATGAAACTAACAAGGATCCTTTCCACTTAATCCTTATTAAACTAAACATCTGAAACAATCCAATTTCTTAGAGCAAATTGTCAGCCGTGTACAAAGACAGCAGTTTGCGATTGTCACGACCCAAACGAAACGAATAAATTGAAATAAGCGAAACAATTTTCTGTCAATTCGACTTTGATGCAAATTACGAATTTTAAAGCTTAATGTTCTCAAGAAACACAACGTAATCCTTGACAAAAGCGAATTTACTTTGGACGTTACAATTATTCATGTATTTCTAAGGGATCATGACGTAGGGGCGAATCGACAAGCGTTATATATAATCGAGCAGTCGATGATTTCGATACGACATGAATACGAAGATAGGGAACAAGACGTGCAAATAGTATCTCGAGAGCAGTCTCGATATTTCTCGATAGCAGAAGCTATTTTGCAAAGAGAGAAAAAGGCAAACCGATATCTTTTTCGACGATTTATGAAAACGCAAATATTGATGTAAAGTTTGAAAAGTATATTTAATCCACGGATATCAGGATGAATACCGTTTACTCTTAGCATCTTATTCATTTGTGGTCCAAATCTGATAAAAAAGGTTATAGTTTACTCCTGTTTTTATGATTTATAGAATCTACTGTGTAAAATATAACGTTTATGTTTGCAATTTCCTTAGAAACCAAAAATTTAATTTCTTATGAATCAAAACATTTTTCATCCATATGCCAGGTAAGCCATTGAGGAGTCATGTTGATTAACTCCATAAATTGAAAATTATATTATAGAAAATTGGTGATACGACAAACACTGTTTTTTATATTTTCCCTAAAATTCTCCATTTGTGTCATGTTTTTGTGCTAAATGGATTTATGTCAGTAAGTAATTTATTTCTTGAAAATTAAACATTAAAAACGTGTACTTATTTGAAGAAATGAAGAAAGAAACGAAAACTAGAGTGTTTTTTGCTCTATGACCGCTCCGAGTTTATGGCTTTTGGGAAGTTCATATGTCGAAAACTAAATTCAATTAAATTTCTTAAATTTCTATTCGTTATTATTTTAATTTTAAAGTTAGTATTTAAAAAAATAATTATTTTTTAATAAGAAATTCGTGAGATTAAAATCCTAAAAAGAACTATATATCATACAACTATATTTATGTGGCATTGGCAAGCAAATTTCCTTTCTCATTCTGCGATTTTATTCTCCATGACAATCAGTTTTCAAATTCTAAAATCTGATGTGGAAAATAGAAATGTTCCGATAAAGATCGTGTCGATACAGAGCTTCCGAAGAGATTTCTACAGTATCCTGATAACTCAAATATCGTCTGTCGGTAAAGTCGTGGCATACTGCAAGCTCGAGTCGATAAGCTTTCGCTTCAACTCGCGTGGTCTTTTATCACAGATGAACAAGCTTTTTCATGTTACATGCGATGTTATCGACTTAGTTTAAGTAAGAATACAATATTAACAGTGGTTGGAATTATTGTAAAATTAAATTTCCACATATTATGAATGAGGTGTAGAAGAGAATACTAATAATTACAAACGTTATATATATACGTAGAATACTAGTTCATTTTTATTATAATTGGAAATGAAATAATTGAATCGAATCAATCATTAAAATTGATTGGAAAATGCTTGACAATTCCAAGTAAAATCTACTACATTGAAAAAAGTTGTCGAATATAATGGAAATTATTAGAAAGAATGAAATCGCAAAACCAAAGAAAATTCCAAAATTTTCCGGCAAATTTGATACATTACAATTTTAAGAATCAATGGCACTTCTGCTGGTAGTCGAATAAACTTTCCAATTAAATAAAAATCCAATCACGAATGCAGCCAATTAGCTCTATTACTTGCTACACAATTTATAATCTACGTGGTCTCATCGCTTAAAGGTTGCTGCGAATGGATACTCTTTCTAAGAACGTCTCATCGAAATCTAATAATACTTATTTTTAAAGAAATTTTTCTTTTGATGTCTCCAGTCCAGATCAGTCGAATCTAATTGACAACTTAAATTATATTATTTGAGTAATATGTAAGAGTCATATTAAAAGTTGTTAGTTATTGCACTAAGTTGGTTAAGCGTACGCTACTATGCACAAGTGTGGTAGAATTCGTGAGAATTGAACTTGTATTTGAGCTTAAATAATAATATTTTAACATTTAATCATTTGTGTCTCAAATTCTTCTCTATACTTCCTCTTCTTTGGTCATTTCGTTCATTCTCCTTTTCTATTTCCCTTCTCTGTATTTATGGTTCCATATATCATTATATATCAGTGTTCTTATTTTCTAAATTTGATTTTTATTGTATTTTATTTTCAATACATGCTTCCTACATTCTATAATCTACAGTAAATAATAATAGTACTGTAAGAATAACAACACCGTTTACTCCGTGGAAGTGCAACGTCTGAGAAATATCGTTTCTTACTACTTGTGCTCAATTGACCATTCAATCCCAAACATTTAACACCACGACGAAGTGATGGTCGATGTAATGTACCTTACATTTTTATATGTTCGAATCCCTGGTTACATTTTCTGACGCAATCTCGTTGGTATTCAAGACAGTAACAGGTTTTATTTTAATACTTTTACGAGCAGCACTTAAAACATGTGTATGTGGATATTCGCCTATACCGACGCGAAAGTGTTGTTATTCCACTCTCGTTTATGCTCTTTATTCTTTCTTTTCTAACATTCCTTTGTTAACGCAAAACGTGTATATAAATTGTACACAGGAAACATACATTACTTCGCGCTATAAATATTTAAAAGTTACTTTTATTTGGCTACCAAGAATATACATAAACTATAGAACATGAAAAACATGAAAAATGAGGAAGACTTTTTTATAGAATACGTGTTTTTCGGTGAATAAAAAGGAACTTTTATGTCACGGCACGTAATAAATACTAGTCGAAGAATAGCATACACGCAATGGAGAAAGTAAGAAAGTACTATTAAGCACAGGTCATGAAGCACGTTATCCTTTTTTTCCATTTTTGTGAAAGGCTGTATGAAGGAAGTGTGTATTATTTCGATTTTTGAAATGTCCATTATTAACGCTTGTCTTGTTAACACTCTGTTCTTGAAATTTTATTTTATTTATAAGAAAAGAAGTTCTAGAAGTTAAGAAATAATGTATATACTTTTTCGAATACGTAATTTAGATTCATTCGAAGACCTGTGCAAATAAATTATGCATGTGATCAAATAAATTTAACTGCAATGCAGTGATAAATTATTAAACTGGGGATTAAAAAATATACATGAGTATATATATTCCGACTGATATAACTAAACTGTGAATTTTGATGCGTTTCAAGAATTTTTAAGTGCAGAGTTGCGCAGAATGAATATAATATGAAAAAATATATAAAATATCCAGAGTACAGTATTTTTTGTAATAAAATACTTGGTAGGTTAAACACGTTTCCATTAAGGTTCTGCATTTTTAATCATATTTTCAAAAATATGGATTTGCATAACATCTGCAATCTACATATAACGTTACAGCGAATTGATAAAAACTAGCAAATAAGATATATCATTAAAGTTTGAATATTCATCTTATTGAAAAGCTGATGAGGATTGAAATATACCTATATTGAATAATGATGATTGAAAAATCCGAATAACAATTAACCACATATTTCCCACGAACCTAATGAAATTTCCATCCAGTGTGAATTATACAGATGCAGGGATTGAAACTAATAACGACATGGAGATAAAATCACGGAAGATTTGTGTAATAGAAGCTTCGCTGCTGAATGTTACAATGCAACTTTCTGACCTAGTTCCCAAGTTCTACCAATGTGTTAAAAATATTTGAAAATCCCTAATTTTCCTCATGTTACTCTTACCTATCTTCTGATGAATATTAATGAGCATGTTCAAAAGCGAAACAATACGCTGCATTTTCTAATTACGTGTAAAATTACAACGTAGCAACTGTTTCACTGTGGTAATGCAATTATGCGAGTACTTCTCGAGGTGAAGTTAATTAGCATTAACAGAATAGATAATAATCGATGTTTCGAACATTCCACTAATTACTATTTCCTAAGATAATTTTGCGTAAAAGGAATGTTTCCTACTCAACGAATTATTTCATTCCCTATACAAAAGATATAATACGCAGTAAACTCTGAATATAACATATAATAAACACTTAGCAACTCGATAGATAATATCAATATTTCATAAATTTATAAATTTATTACTATTTAGATATATTCTTAGGTATACGTCGGTATATTTACTGCTATTTTGCTGGTTCTACAAGAAAAAAATATTTTCTTATCCACGAAATATTTTATTATTTCATTATTCAATAAATATTACATACACAATAAACCTTAGAAATAAAGTGCAGTAACCAATTAACAATTTCATCGACGTTACTGCTATTGTTTCAACAAACAATTATATATGTATATGCGTTTAGGTATCATTTCGGGTGATAAAAGGTATTCGCAACGACTAATCGTTGAATAACTAATTTCCTAGTTGTTTGTATAAATTGGAAACATGAGGTTTGTTTCAGTAACACGTGAAGATATACGCGAATAAATTAACTACAATTCGCCTTATCTCCCCGCCAATATCCAATCGATATCGGAAAACACGAACTCTTGATTACGAGCTTCCTTTTTACTACGCTTACATAGGAATGTTGTTATTATTCGCGTGTAAACGAGGATGATCTTAAATACGGATTAATTTCCACCGAGAAACACGAATTCTCGGGCTGAGGTTACACACAAATACGCAAAGATAACGCTCGTGCGAGGAATGAATGCAGTTATTTGTTACGAGTGTTTCTAGATGAGCAATCTGTGCCACCTAACACAATTATTGCTAAAGATGCATGTATTGTATCTTTTTTAAATTTATTTCACAATTTTCTTTCTTCCAATTTACCTGGTTAAAAACTTTATAGTCCTTTATAATCGAATAAATCATTAGTGAAATTGTTATTTCTCTACGATCGATGTTTTTTCGAACTGTTCATCAGTTTTATTATTTATGGCATCGTAAATGCTTGCATTATCAAGTTTGAATGTTCAATATATCGACCGAGGAAGCGAAAATGATATTTATTCTGATCCTGATTCCATTTTAAGTGCATGAAATGATCAAACCAAATAGAAAATGATGGTGAAATCGAAGTGAAGCTCGTAGAAAATCTGTTAGAAGAATAATAACCGGTTTGTTTAAATTTTCTATATTTAGAACAAATGGTGTGAATTCTGTTTTATATTAAAGAAATGACAAGAATTGAAAAGAAACAATAAGAAATTGTGAAATTTCTGGTTTGTCCGTGTAGAAGCAAAATATTTCTGCATTTCTGTTACGAGCGTTTTTCTCATTTTCCATTCGCGTTGCTTAAAAGCACGCCACTAACATTTCGCAACTAATAAATTATTGGTAGGTGTTCTTTCAAATGTTTTCTCTTGTGCAGCTATTTTAAGAATGTACTTTGCAGCACGGATCGCGTCGCGTAAAAGCAGGGGTCGATCTCGTTTGTGGAACAAACGTTTGAAAAAATTCAAGCTTCGAATTAAACGAGCTTTCGTAATGAAAATAATTACGCGATTGAAAGCACAAAATAAATGTTGAATCTGATATCATAAAGTCAAACCTGGAAATTGAAACTAAATCTACGAAAATTATTATTGAAAATGAATCAATGAAAAGATGGTTAATAAATGTTACTCTCAATTAGGATATAAAATTTAAAGTTCTTCAACTAGTCAGGAGCTCGCTAAATTTATTAAGATAAAGTACCACCTTTCACGTTATCATTTTATCTTATAAAATTGTATAAAAAATATTTTTTCGAGAAGTTTTTTTGCATTTTTGCATTTATAATGAAGTATTAAATTTATAAAATCCCACGCGATATGAGGTGACATTATAGTACAAGATAACAAGTGCACTTTAAAGGGTTAAAGAAGGAAATACGTCAGCGTTATCGAGTTTTTGAAGGATCCCAATTTTACCCCCTATAACGTAATAACGTAACTTTTCTTCTTTAGATGAAATATATCATTCTAGAATATAATTTTAACAACTTTGAAAATACAATTCAATAATCAATAAGTGCACCTTTATTTATAAATTATTTTTCGTGTACTCGTAGTAGGTAGAATAATCCATGCGCAGTCAGAGCATCGACTAGTAACTTAAGTGTTCTTGTATTTTATACTGCTATTTTTATAAATATGGTAGGTTAGACTGCAGTAATTTATATACCAAGCTTTATTTAAGAATTATTTTTGACGCGACGTCACGGTAAGTAGAATAATCGGCTCATAGTCAGACATACTGAAAATGCAAATTTACACTTTTTTGCACTCTATATATGGAAGAGATATTGCTCAGAATAAGAAAGATTTTTCTCCTTTACCTGTATGATGATTTAACCATCGAAATGGAAACAAAATTTTCATATAACACATCAAAGATGCAGACTATCATTCTAACGTCAATCGAAGGTTAATTAAGATCAAATAAAAAGATGTCAAAGAAAGAGGAATAGAAGAGTATATTGCATAAGAACATTTTCGTTCATGCCTATTAGCACGTGAATGGTGCTTGAAATATTCCATAAACGGGCTACTAGAGAATCCGTCTCTCGTCAAACGATCCTTCGTTGAGTCGTCGACACTTGACCCATAGCAGAGAGTCAGTCATGCAAAAAAAAAAAAAAAATAAAAACGGTCGTATACTTTGTATTTACGAACACGATAGGGGCGAAGACAAAATTATGAATTTAGTTGATTTTTACAGCAAACCCGAAAAATAAGCAACGAAACTTTTTATATCTGTAAGCCAGAAGAAGGAGGGTGAAATATCAGAAATACTTGGATAGAAGTAACACGAAGCAAAGCCTGGGAGACAAATGGAGGAGCTTAAACAAATATTAACAAATACGGTATTTGCCGTCAACACGGGGATTGACACTCGTTGAACAAAACAAAATTCGTATCGCTGCAAAATAGTAGATTGTTCGATTATAAAACATACGGGAGGACCAAGCTCCATCGGATGATAAAAAAATCGTTAAATGGATAAAATAAAAAAAAACAGAAATTCTAATTGAAAATAAATAAAACAAATAAGTTAAAAAAGTAATATTTTTCGTCGTCTATATTCGCGAGAGAAACATTTAACGATGTTTCCTATAAATCGAAATTTTCCAGCTTTAAACCGGTTATATATTTTGCCAGTGTGCACGGTTTCAATTCGATAGAGGTTTAATTGAATTTTTCGTTTCCGTATATTGCGTAAAAACGTGAGTATGCGCGCAGAATATTGAGCATATACAGAGTGTATTTAGGCTAATCAATAGTCAAACTATATCGATACATTGCATGGTTATAATTAAGTAAAAAAATTGTACAGTGATAAATTATTTAAAAATTTATGAAAAAGATCATATAAGACTCCCAATATCGTCTCCAATGTCAGTGTCCTTGACTTTTATGTGCGGATAACTTCAAAAAATAAAAATACATCAAACAAGTATTGACACATCTGATGAATTAACACAAATAGTTGACTGCTTCGTTGAGACGAAGCAAAATCAAAATAGCTTCACGAGGTGGTAAGTTCAATTTCTCATTAGATAGAAATAGCAAACATATTGTAACGAAGGATTAATGTCTAATGGTAATATCGTATATATAGCTATTGCTCATTTTCGGATTCGTTTCAAATTTTTCCAACATATATAGTTGTTTCTCGTTATAGTGCTAATAAAATTTCAAAACGTTTTATACAATACATAGAGTACATAAAAAATATCTAGAAATGTCCGAATATGTTCATGAACCATTGTATATAACACTTTTTCTTAATTTAACCCATAGAATATACTGAAAATATTTGGTTGTTAAATCCTACGACACTCTATATATCGATGTATTTTATTTCAACATATTATTGGTCGAACGATTGGAGAATTGCACGATCAATGATCTCTCGACATAGGAATATTTAAACGCAACCGTGGTTTATGTAGAGGGAACATCAAACACAAGCGTACTCCCTTTGTGCCAATGAAATCGACTATATACTCGTCGGTTATTGAATAAAATCTCAGTCGTGTTTCGCTAAACTCGTTTTATTGGATCCAACCGAAAGAGGAGGGAGAAGGAAGAAAAAAAAAAGGAATAATCAGTGCGGCTAAAATTTTTACACTCTCATGACGCGTTTCTCGCGAGTTTAATTAAATCTGAAATCATTCCTCTTCGCTTATTGATTTTCGATATTTAAAAAGATATAGATTTGTTAATCGACGAAGGCTATTAGAATATAACTCTTTATTCACTGACCAACACAATTTCCTATCGAAAATTTATCAAAATATTATCATCGTACTTTATATAAATTAATATTAGTTTTTACACAAATACGATCATGGGATTAAAAATAGAATAAATTATGCACAATATAGAGGATAATTCGATATGAAAATGGACAGTTTAGTTAAATATTTTAAATCAATTTTACGAATTAAATGCTTGAAAATTTCCTTTGGCAGATTAAAATATGAAAATAATTCGATATATTTAAGCAGTTAGAAAAATTTAACATTTTACAACTAATTCTGCTTTTAAAATATATCTTTGATATATTTAGCATCTAGAAAAAGAAGCAACTTTTTACAATTGCATTACAAGATACAAGTGTATCTGTACGTGTCTCCAATACATTTAACATCTAGAAAATGAATAATATTTTACAGTTGCTACTTCATCTTTTACAGTTATCAGTAATTCTCTTAACCACATTGCTACATGCAAATCCCTCTAAATATCGATTATTATTTATTAAATAAGCGCATGTATGTGTTTTTCATAACATAAAATTATTTCTCTTCCTGTATGTGATTATCATATCAATTAAATAAAATATTTAAATACTCCATATTGCATCGCATAAAATGATTAAATGTTACATAAATAATCTCAAAGATTCTTCAATTACAATATTACAACTTCAACGTGATATATTAATATCATATTGTAAAAGAAAAACGGAAATATTTCGCCATACCAATAGATATATTTTCCAGTAAACTAAACTATCATGCAACGAGACCAGGATAACTCCAGACGAAAAGATATAAACATTGCATCAAAATTGATTTAACTCTAATTCGGGATTCCAAACTTTACAAACTTCAGAGGAGAACAAATTATAATTGTTGTAACAAGGACTTAATATCATTTTTATACTATTATATTAACATAAAAAAATGTTTATCATTGGAAGGAATGAAAAATTTAGTACGGAAATTATGTAAAATGTCATTCTTTTATGAAAGAGTACACAACACGTTCTGGCTGTAGGTTCAGAGTTCATCTTAAATTGTTCATCTTAATTTGTAACGAAATAACTTTCTCGTAAGAAGAACCCTAGGAATCCACAAGTATTCAACGAAATAACACGTTAAAACGAATTCTCAACACTGGAAGATCGAACCGTCGATAGTCTGGAAATTCGCCTCACCTATGGTAATTATAGATAAGAAAGAACACGCTCTATTGAACCGGATCGTTGATTATACCTTGAACATCGGCCAAACACGTTACCAAGCGAAACTTTCGATAACTCATATCGATCTGCGTGAACTTTTTCCTTTTCTATGAGAAGCTTCACAGGTGGAGATATTTGATTTTCAAGTCTTTTACAAACGGACACGGAATATCTAGAAGCAAAAGAGGATGGGGGACAGATTAAGGGAGAGAAGGGCGAAAGGGTGTAATTACTCGCGAGTTTGTGGCCCGTTTGTGAAAAAAATAACCCTGTAGACTTTTCTCATCGTGTAAATATACCGGTCTTTGGCTGTTGTAAAGGATAATATTCACTTACAGTATCAGGGGATAAGAAGCGAACGCTCTTCTTAATAAACTCGCAGGCAACGTGTTCTGGGACGACCTCAGGATACGCGCCTTGTTCTTTATACCCGTCCCTTGCGAAACCCTCTCCAGTCATTAAAAGACCGGCTAACTTTCTTCAGAATTCTTATCCCCCAGCCAAGTGTACCGAAAGAAAAGCTTTGTCAAGCGGTTGTAACGAGCTAACAATAAACCGTCCTACAAACTGTAATACAATTCTATTGTAAAAACGAAATGTACTGGGTGTTATATACCATTATGTGTGGCAATATACGACTAAAGGAGACTAAATATACGACGAAATATAATATACGATGAAGACTAAAGGAGAAGAACACAATAAGTTACATTTTTTGTTTGAAGGTTATAGGAGAAAGATGCGACAACTCTTTACATTTAGAAGTATTCGATTTTTAGATTTTAAACTTTCACGATAGCTAAATGGCATATTTATGAGTATTCACTTTTGGGTTTTAATCGTACTTTTATTAGTCAATTATGCACGTTCCAATCTTCTATGAACATTTCTATTCACTTCTTCAGAGCTGAAACAAGGCAACGCGTTTTACAGGCCTGCTTCGAAGAAGTGAACTGGAATGTTCACCAAATGCTGGAACAAAGCGCAGGATACTAATAAAGCTACCATTGAAATCTAAAGAACCACAAGCTTTTTCTATACTCTTGTTCATTTCTTGATTTTAATATTGCGTTGCGAATAAGTAGGGAAATTTTAATACAAGTGGATTGAAAATGAAGATAACTTGTTAAATTCGAAGATAGTAAATCAGTTCAACAGTAGCTGGGTGTAATTGTCGAAACAAAAGATATTTTAATGTTGTAACGATCTTCGGTGTTCCGAATATTATATCATGAATATTTCAAATATTTCGTTCTACTCAAAGTTAAATATAAAGTCAAATAAAAAGATAAGTTTAGTACCATGAGGCTGATGGGCAACGTATTTATACTTTAGACTTATCTTTTTCTTCCGAAATAAGAACGAAAAGTGCATGCAGGAGATCGGCATCAACTTTCGTAAGATTTAACACATCAACGGAACGAAATCCCGAGAGAAGCGGTACAAGTTTTAGTAAAAACCTAGAAACGAATCTCATCGAGTGAGTTCTTCCCTTCGCTGGTTCCACTTAATATCGGAACAGCCTTCTTGCCAAGCTTTTTCCCCTTTCGACCGCGGAAACACGCCCAGTTTTTATTCTCGTAGATTCGCGCGTGCAAATATCCAGAAAAATCAAGGAATATTGGATGGTTACTTGGAGCAAAAAGGAACGTAGAGGGAAAGGAGCATTCCCGGTCAAAATCCTCGCTCAGATGAAATTAGATTTTCAAATTTTAAAGCTGAGTTCTCTGTGTGGCCCGGTTCTGTTCCCACCGGATCCAACGTAAACGTGATATCGGGGAAAAAATCCTTTTACAGAAACTAGCAGCGAATCCCACTGTAAAAAGTATTGGCAACTATCACCGGATATTGATAGGGACAATAAGTAAGTTGTAGCTCTCGTACGAGGTCAAATCTACAATCTTCTCCTTCGATCTATTACGAATCTACCATATTTTACTTTCATCCTCTACATCGAGTTTAACTATTTTCAGATTGCAGATGTTCACGTATTTTTATATTTGGTAATTATTAGAAACTTGTAGTTATTATTATTACAAAAATATATAAAATATCTCAAGCAAACGTCTGGTTATAACATTTATAATGTGAAACAAATTTTTAATTAGATTGCATTTCTTTAGTTTCATTTGTAAGAATATGAATTTATATAAAAATCTGCAATCGAATAGTTATTCGCGTTAAGATCAGGAGATTGATCAATTCGACTAATCTCAAAATGATTCTTCGTGACCGTGATCATTGCACAATAGAATAGCGCTTAAGTCCGAAGGACCATCCGAGTCGTGAATTTTCATTATTATGAATAATTGATTCTGAATAGTGACAGTGATGTGAACTACAGAAGTTCAACTTCTTCCCTCGGCAATGGCTATTTTTCTCCTGACCTTTACTCGAAATTGAACTATCTTCGTACAATTTATATCATTTAATATTGCACACTGTAAACGATGGAGAAAAACAAATATATAATGAATAAAATGTAATTATTACACCAGATCCTTTGACATTTGAATAATGTAAATATTCTTCCATAAAGGATTAACGAGGTCGATGAGGTATTATATCAAATATGTCAGTAATTAATGCATCCGTCAAAGAATGGCTGAAACAGTAGATATTATGAATGTAACGATCAATATTTAATTTCAAGATGAATTTCGTCTAAAGAGGACTGATAATTATTGAAGGAGTGGCTAAAGTCTAAGAGAAGGTGTCGAAAACCGTCAGGAAGCGGACTGAATGGAAGTCGATTACTAGATATTCACGGTTGACAGCTTAACGACTGGAGTTATCTCACGAGTGTATTATAGAAATCGTACCAGCGAGTACGCAATTCCATGGCAAATGACTCTTCGTTGAATCTCAAGGCCGGCAGAAATTTCTAACCACTCCATCGGGAGATTCTTAATTTTCTCCGACGTGTCCAACGATCGCCTCTATCATTAAACGGGGAATATAGAAATTTACAAATTATTATTATCTTTATTTCTTTTTCTAACAAGTTCGCGATAAAAGATTTTTAATTCGATCACAAGATAACAATGTAACTATGTACAAAGATTAATTACGGATTTTGATTAACACGGAATCTAACAATTTTGCAACTAGTTTGAGAAATAAGTTTCTTTTATTTAAGAACTTTTGTTCTTAAGAAATTTTGTAAGAGCGTATAAACGTGCGTCTGTTAAGATGAAAATCGGCCTGAAATAAGAGACACAATGTGGACTTCGAAAGGATGGTCGATAAGACGCAGTAGACTACTCGTCTGACCAGGGACCCGCCTATACTACTTAAATCAGTAATTCTCGAGATACCCAGCCATATAAAGCACCTGTACAACATACCGATTACCTTAATCACTATTATTACTATTCTATCAACGTTTCATACGAAGGAGCGATAGATTTTTATCGAATGGCTGAAGAAGCTATGAAACAGAATTCAAGCGATAGAAAAATATTTATGAAACTCGATGTGAAACGTTATCAGTATCTGAGATTATAGTATGAATGAAAAATTCACAGGAATTTATTTTTAAGAAAAAAAAGGAAGAATATACAGGTGCAAGCTTCAATGCTTGTGAAAAATGCGTACATGAATGACAAATTAAAATCAGAAATTATCAATTAATCAGAGACAGAGTGAAGTATCAGCAACTAAAAATCAAGAACAAAGTGTATGAATGTGTTTTATTATCAATTTATTAGTTACAAATTTTATTAATGCTCAATGAAGGCCAAGAACACAAGAGTATCGGTAATGAAAAAGCTTAACTTTTTACGTGAAAAAGGTCAAGTTAGCAACTCGAGAAACCCTAGATCAGTTGTACGATTAAGGGAAGGAAGGATTTCCACAAAAAGATCTGAGTTTTCTTCACGAATCACGCACGATTACACGGTACTCTCCGGCCGGTTAACAACGCCCTTATCTCCGCCCTCTATTGCGAAAATTTATCGGCAAAGCGCAGGTCTTCCGGCACGAATTTCCGAAGGCAGTTCTCCTCATTCTCTACGGATCTCCTAAGTAACTACGTAAAAACATGTCTAATCTATTTTCCTCCGGCGGCGTGAATGCGAGCCGATTTCTAACGTGTCCGGAACAGATTTTCTGGCCGACCTTAACGAATAGGGTTACTAGTCGTACTTTTGTTCATATGTCACTCGCCTTTCTATTCGTAGCCATTACGTATCAAACATGAACATAAAAATTATTCTTCCCTTTCCTTTTTCTCTTTTACGAAAAATATTTGTAAAATTGTTTGGAGTTTAATAGAATTTACAGTCGCCATGCAGATATGGCGTCTTTCACATGCTAATAAATTTGTGAAAATATAAAATGTAAAAGGAAAATATGAGTCATAATTATAATAACATACAGTTGTGTAGATAAATATAAAATATAAATTATAAATATTTTCCGTAAAATCGATGGAAACTAATCATGTGGAAAAAGTGACATTTTATTTTTACTACAACCAAAATGAATTATACAATATGGAGATATTTTATTGTTGCAATTCATTGTGCAATTGATTATTGCGAGAAATTTTTCATCGAGATGAAATTAACAATATTCCATGCGAGTCTATTCCATTTGAGTTTCTCTCTCCGAACACGTGAATATTATTGCGACGCAAATATCGCAATGAGATACGATACAATTATGTTAACAATTTGATAGTACGAGATAATTGACCAATTTAACCACGGAAATAATTAGAGGCCTTGTTTATAGTAAGCTATACTACGCGTTGAGAAAGCGGTTTCAAGGAAATTACTTTCCTTGAAAGAACCGTACGACGGAACAGTAAAATAAAAAAGAAAAACGGAGGCATATTTCAAAGCAAATATCGCAGGCCGTAAAAAAGTTCTTTAACACAAGCGTTACTGGAGATCCAGTTTCAATTTCCACTTTGAAACTTCGCTTGATGCCTTCGTCAACTATTAATCCTTTAATTCGTTTACACCTCATCTGACAATTTGCTTAAACACTCTTCGACAGATTGTTGATAAAATCAACAAGAAGCACTATTAATTTCCCTTCACTCTGTTCGATTACTAACCACTCGGCAGCACTTCTAGAGCAAAACTTAACCAGCCATCAAATATCGATACGTTTTCGATTAATTCCCATTACGAACTGACCTTAACCTCAAATGATCTCGAAGTAAGTACTGAATTTCTTGAAACTTCCGACAAAGTATCTATAAAAGGTTCGTTTGGACACAGTTGACGCCAACTACCCGAAGAAGCTTTTTCCAATATACTTAGTTATCACTTCCATGATTCTCTGGAGGGATGGTTTCCTTGGAGCGAGAAGGGCAGAGGGAAGAAAGGGGCGACAGCCCTTGGATGCTTCGCGAAGCAATCCAGATAATAATGTCGGTCGTCTTTTACGCTCGTTCCCAACTGCCAACCACGATGGCCAACATTGTTACGCGATATTTATTACGACCGCTATTAGGTTGTAAATCGTAGCAGACCACGATACGGTATAATTGCCTTTCTTATTTATTACGTTACAGCTATGTATGTACACGTGTTAGGCTTAACCAAGTTAAATTCGATTCAGGAATTACGAATTTGTTCGTCATACGATTCATTTTGACGAATATACAGCGGCTACAAAGAATATCTGAACGTCATTGTATTTTTAATAGCATTTACATAGTAATTAGTTAGGTTCAATTAATTTTAGGTACATTAACACGTTAACTGAGACACGATGGTTAGATGAGACAGAATGATTAGAGTAAGATCAATTTTATGGTAGAAAAAAATGTTCAACAGTGCGAATGATTTTGATGTTATGGTGATAATAATAACTGTGATTAGTAACAAAGTAGATATCAGATCAGTGCAAGCAACTGCGATTAATTATAACTGCTGCTTTACAGAAAAACAAAATTTCGAATTATACATAAGTTGGATCGAATTATTATTAAGTATGCATAACGTTGTGAAAATTTTACATGTTCAAACCAGAAGCGATTTACATATTATACAATACAATACTATATATACATACATATATTGCCCACCGTGTCTGACTATATACGCTCTGCTTTCCTTTTCGTCGAAAAATCCCAATAACTAAATCCTCTCCAGCAATAAATTCAAAATCTTTTAACTGCATTATTAATTGATTTCCTAATGTAAGAGAAGTTGGTATAGCAGGATGCGTATAACTTAATTGTTAAACATTTTCAAGTTTCTCTTATTTTCGACGCTGAGGAGTAAATATTATAAAAGTTAATCTTAAAATATTTTCACAATGTTTGCAAGTTGGTATAATTTATACCTTACAACTCAACGATTTTCTCTATCTTGTAGAAGTTTGACAATCTAAAGATTGACAATCGTCGAGATAAAATAAATTAAAGATGGGCATGAAGTATAAACATTTTTATCAATCACTATTTAATTGATAAATTCTACCAATTGCGATGTTTGAAAATAATATGATATCAATTATAAATAATTATAAAGATTAATAAATATTCTTAAGTAAGACATTGTAGGAAAGCAATATGTACGAATAGGAAATGTAGGGATACCAGTGAGGAATGTGTGGTCAGTATCCTAAATTTCACAGAAACCAGATGCAGTGGAGTTGCAGGTATTCATCGAGCAAGCTTGCTGTATACGTCACTTAGAAGCTGACCAATAATTCCTTACTGTAGATGAATTACTATTGCTATAAATATAACGCTACAACCATCGACGATTAAAACACGGAAACATAAATATTTACATTTCGGGGGAAAAAAGATTTAACAAACGAATATCACAAAATTAGAGGAAAATATAAATATATTTTACAAATGAGGTGGATTATTATACGTGTTGGTTTATTAAAGAAACGAGTGATAAAATTGTAATAGTCAGTGTATATTAAAATCACTTTAAATACAAGTACAGAGATAGTGTATACCGGTTGTAGTCGTCGCTCATTCAATGCTACTGTTCAACTCTACGCACGCTATTTAACTGTATGACTTGCTATAATGATTGTGCTAGAAAACATATTCGTCTATTTGTATCGACCGGTGGTATCACAAACAGTTCAAATGTAACTCCGGTTGACGATCACGAATAACAGCGATAATATTTTGTCTGGAGTTTGTTTATCTTTAAACCTACCAAACCAAAACAACGTTGACACTCCAAGGCACAACAATATGAGTTTCTTCCGATTCGAATCTTTCGTTGACTCCTGTGCCGCTACACAAAGGATATTAATTTTAATTAATAAGGGAATTAAATTTTTATATTCCTAAATGAAGTTTGTTGCTTAAATTCGTAAAAAGATTACGAACTGCTTATTAAGATCACTGCAGTTTTAGTGTTAGAGTCTTTTAGTTAGAGTCTCGATAACGAACGTATCGTGAAAACTCCAACTATCTATAGTTCGAGGTAACTTCAATTTCAGGAAACTCTATCTATTTCCAAGTCATACAAACGGAAGGTAACACAAAAAGGTTAAAAAGAAAGTCAAACTGCCTACGGAACAATTTTCTTTCCGTACGCATATAACAAGGAAATGTAATATAGGAAAGTGCAGTTTTCTGTCGTCGAAAATCGATACCACCGATGTTGTACAGTACCCGAATAACACAGTTATGATATTTTCTACGATGCTAATCTACAAGTTTCGAGGCACACCACTTGCGCTCATTCTCCTTCAAACTTTTTTCAACGCGACGAGCGCGATTAAATTACATTAAAAAGAGCGAATAGAAAAAAAGACAAAAGTTCAGAGAGAAAAAAGAGATATATCGGAGAGGGAGTGACAAATCAATTTATCGACTCGACTAAAAAACTTGATTGTTCGTCATGACTGTCACCGAGCTGTCAGAAGGATTTTTAAAAGCGAATCATTCGTCATGGGAAAACACATTTTCGCGGTTGAAGGTAAAAGACTGTACCAATTCCCAACTTAATTAAATCGAGAGAGGAAGATAAAAGGAGATAGAAAGAGAGAGAATAAAAGGGAAAGTGATATGGCTATCGCTTAATATTTAAATAACAAAATATGAAGGGTGTCTCTAAATGTATTACTTTCAAAATCTTTTTAATATGACAAATCTGTAGAAAAGTGATCGAAAATGTTTGTGGATAGTTCATAAAATTATTTTATATTTTAAAATTATTCTGATACATGACAAAAGTAATTTTCAGGCACTATACACAGTGTTACAAAAATTATTTTTAATACATTATATTATTTATTACAACATTTCCATGCTAAGTAATTAAGTCCATATTAAATTCTAATACTATCAAAATGAAATGTAAAACCTAATAAAAAAATTGTTCATTTAAAGATAAGGATACAAGGATACAAATTCTTCTTGTAGCCACCGTATTTCTATCTATGAAAATATAACATTCAGAATTGATAATACACTAAATTTAAATGAAAAGGATTTTGTTTAAATATATAGCAAAACGAGAAACAAAGAAAAGACGTAATATATTTTATTGAGATTTATCTATCAAGTACCTTGCACATTCTTACAGAGATCCGTCTTTTATACAATCTTTTAGACGTGAAATGATTACAAGAACCGTGTACCTGGCTTTACGATACAAAAAACTTCCGACTTCTTTACAAGAATTCATTTTCCGACAAGGAAATCGATCTTAAACTTTCATTAAATAGCCAAAAGAGAAAGAAATTTGCTGCATTGAATTACTCGTTTCTTCTTTCTATTTTTTTTATCTCTTTTTCATGTTCTGACAGAAGGTTTATCACGGAAATAGTTTCCTGAAAAATGTGTATGCGGGAAATAAAAATATTTTCTGACCCGAAAATATGTATGAAATGTATATTTAAAAAATACATGGAGAAAACGGTTAAAGTATTAAAGATTCTTTTATTCCTTTTTACAATTATTGTAAGTACAGTAACGTAAATGTTAGACTTGTTTTTGAAATTCTGTCAAGAGCATTCATATTTTCATAGCTTCGAATGTGTTAGAATTTCACGAAAAAGAGAAATAACTGGCGAACGAAGGGAAAGAACTAAATTCGAAGAGGCGTTTAAATATGGAAACTCGACTGACGTCTTTTCACCACAATATTTTTAAAATGTCACTTTCCTTCATCGAATGAATTTTATCGGTGAAATACGTCCCAAGTGAAAATCGAATCGAAATTCTCCACTTTTTTCAATATGAGTGTGAAGAATGACTAATCGAGAGAATTGCAAAGAAAATTATATTAATATTTCTGTCAAGTATACTTTTATTATACAGTGGCGAATACACGAAAGATTAATACATAAGCTGTATGGAAAGATATACTAATGCATATGTGACGCGATAATAAAAAATATCAGAATACATGACTGTGTCCAATACGATAAAAAATGTTGATTAACTGGAAAAGATGAATTGAATTGTTATTGTGAAAATCAATATTTCAAACGTAATAATTTAGTTAGTTATTGATTGCCTACTTTTAATTCATCACTATATTTTTATTTATAATATAAGATATCAAATTAAATCTGCAGGAACGATACCATCATATTTAGAACCACTTCGTGGTGATTAATTTTTGATCTTGTAATAAAACGGATTTAAAATTTTAAAATGATCGAGTAACAAATGGAAATAATCACTGACAAGTTACCTACTATTTTTTTAAATAAAATTCAAAAAAACATCTATCTTCCTTCGAAAGTCAAACACTTGCAACTTATCGTATCTGATAGTGAACATAAAAATTTGTACCAATTTCAAAATAGCTTCCAAATCTTCAAAACGTAAGAAACATATTTTTTTATTCTTTTCTCTATCAAACTAAGTATGAAAAACGATCAAAGTATTGAAAATCGAAGCCTATTCATCCGATTCGTTAATGGGTCAAAATCACTCGATTGATCTTGCTATTAAAAAAGAAAAATGGCATAAGAAAGGATAAAACGAGAGAGAAAAAGAGTAGACAGAGTTTCAGGTAATAAAACTAGAAGAGAAGTTCGCATCTAATCTCGGTAAATGCAGGTATATATATATCGCCGGGAGGGAAGTTTCATTAGATCAACCGGAGAACTTCGATTATTCTAGATCGACGGCGACTGAAAGGTGTAGCGTGCGTGTGCTCTTAGATTTCGAACTATCTCAACAATAGCGCGTCTTCCTGACACAGCTAAACGATTCACCCACCCCTATAATTGGACGCCTGCCGTCAGTTTTGCGCTCACGGATAGTTCCTATTTCGAGAACTGGATCCCGAGTATCGGTACGCGAGACCGGTTAACTTCGATGCCCGAATTTCATGAGAACTCGATACATTACCAACTTCGAAACAGTAAAGCGCAGAGTTCCGTCATTTCCTCGAACAAAACATACTATATACTGCTGTACGATATACATATATAACTAAACTGCGTTAAATCCGAAGACTTATATTTTCAATGAGATCCTAGAAATTCATTAGGCTTATTAGAAAGTTCTGTTGCTAAGTTTAACTTATACATCTATTACTTGTACACCTATGATTTTATCCAAATATATACAAATATAGAGAATTGTATACTCATTCGTTTATAGCTTTATTTATTCATGATATATTCATTTATATATTTGAAAAACTTATAAATATATTTTTATAAAAATTATATTTATATATTTGAAAATTTATAGTTTACATTATTGAGCATGCTAGAACAACAATAAAACATTATATTAGGTTGTCTGAAAACTGTTTTTCTTTCGCAAACGTATTTTTCACAACAGTGCACCTTCATACAAACGTGAAACTAAACCTGTGAAATGTCACGGTGTTTATCTCAGCAGAACAAAACGGATCGTACGTAATTCGGCAAAATAATATAAAACAAAAAACGTCTATTATTTCCTCATAAAACGAAAGAAACTTTTCGGACAACCTAATACAATGCTGAAAAAGATAAATTATCAATTAGATGGAAGATTATCCTCCGCGAATTATTCTAGAGAAGTTTATAAATGCAGAGAAAACAAAGTAAAATAAAATAAATGATAAAATAAATATCTCGAATGGAGATGTAGGTTACTAACGTGCAAAGGATTAGAAATCAAGATTACAGTATCAAATTTTGTCTAACACCATGTCGTATAAAAGAAACTTGTTGTATTAAGTTATACTCCAATATTCTAACGTAGTCCAGTTCATCTTTTACCACTCTCATCCTCTGTAAACTAATTTTCTTCGCAAACTACCCAAAAAGAAATTTCAATGAAGAAAAAGTAAAACAGAGTAAAGCAAAGTAAAGTAAACCTAAGGTGGAATGACCCAGTAAATAAACCGCGGTAGAATATATGTGGAATACTTGAGAACAAAGGGTTAGAAACCAAGATCACACTAACAGATTTTACCTAGCGTTGTTTTACAAAAAGAAAACTCACCCTATCCACTCATTCCTAATATTTTCCAATTCATCTTCCGTCACTCTCATCTCTATATACCAACTTTCTTCGCGAAGAAGCCAATGTAAAAAAATCCTCAGGCAGAGCAGAAGCAAAGTAGACTAGATCCTATCAATGGCCTATTTCACCCTTATGACCGACACATCCGGTCCCCCGAGGGATTGTTCGAGAAATGAATAAAAGACACTCTCGTTCTCATTACTTTTTTTCCACATCCTCCTTCATTTTGACCTCTTCAGCACAGGAGTTCCTTATTCGCAATTCTGGCCATTGCAGGATTAGCTTCTAACGTTCGACGGCAATAATCTATCGAAGTACTTCTTAAAAGATTAAGGATGGTAGTCAGCCGACGAACGAACCAGTCTTCGAGACTTTTTCTGGGAAAAACAATGAAGGAAATTCAACCTTTCCATTCTTCTGTATTTTTATTACCAGCACGTTTATTTTTCTCTCTAACCTAGGAAAGGAATCGTGATCTACGATTTAAGCGGCTGCTGGTAAGACAATGAAAGAAACAGAGAGGCCTTCGGATAATAGCAAGCGTGAAACACGAGATGACGGTTTGGAGGGAGAAGCAAGAGAAAGGTAGGGTAGTAGGGAACGAAGCAAACGGGGATTGTAGAGGGTGGTGGAGGGTTGATACGTTTCACAGGACGGTAGTGTTGATGCAGTCGCACAGCCAGTCAGTAGCTGCTACGGCACGGAGCCGCGCGCGCGTGCTCCTACTACTCGAGCGGCTTTCTGTGGCACGATGTCGGAAAGTCGTGAAATCATGACAGAGAAGTATCAGCTATCTCAACGGAACTGAAACCACCGTCACTAGAGATTCTCTTCTATGCCAGCTCGTGTTTGCGGCTTCATTTCATTGTGATTCAACCGTTGTAAGAATTTAAGAAACTTTCAGAATATTGACTATCCCTTCTTGGGAAGTACGGAATTTTTATTTCGTTTTATTGTGAGAATTTTATAAGCATAAATCGAGAAACTGTTTGAAATTGAAGACTCCACCGGATGGAAAACGTAGGATATCGTATATCGCGGTGTCGTAACTGTGGCTAAAGAAATGTGTAAGAAGAATCAAACAGGTGGACGGAAGGATCAAACCCACGTTTCTCGCGCTTTCACGTTTTCTCTCCGTCTTATCGAAGAATTCTGTCAAATTTCTGTTACTAAATTCTATCAACGCGAAGAAACGTAAGCATCATTTAAATATCCTTTTAAATCGTATGACACATTCGAGGATGTAATCGTTCGATCCACTAGGAAAAATTCAATATATTAGGAAACTAATGTTCGAAAAAATATTTAGAATACGATTTAGACATCTAAGGAAGAGTCTCTGATTTAACGATCTGCTCGAGAAAAAGTAGAAGACGCGCTCTCACGCTCAAACGAGAGTCATTGAAAAAACACAGGAAACGAAAATGAGGGAAAAAATAATTCCCTGGCAATTACGGTTAGCAGATGAAATAACGCGAGAACCACTTTGCAAGATTGCTTCTGGGGTTCCTCGACGATAGAGCTTGACGAGAGAAGACCGGTGAAAAATATCACATTCGTTAAGCGGCAACCGCTTGGTTTTATTGTAATTTGCCGGTGCTCGTTTCGCACGCGAGAACGTTATCCAGGAACCAATTCCATCATGAACTGGTAAATACATTTCGGGAAGGGTAAGGCGAGAACACCATTTTGAAATATACTTTTCCACGTTCGTGTAGTAATTCCGAAGCAGCCACTGAAAGAATCCTGGAAATTTCTAAAAGGTCCCCGCGTTGGTAATTTCCAATTACCGAGTCAAGAGAAAAGGATTGTAAAACTGAAGGGAAAAAGAAAGAAATGTTTCTTTTCACGGGGAATTTGTAAGTGGTCCAACTTTTAAGAGTATAAAATTTGTTAATTAAAAATTTTATTATCAAAGAAATAGGGGGAAAGAGAGCGCGAAGTCGTATTGCATTGATATTTCCTTCGCGCCGTAATTAATGTTTCCCTTGGAAAAAAACAAGTTTAAATGCCGAACTACCGCTAACCGAGCCTATTAATCGCGCAAACCGCGCACCCCTAGCCGAGTAAATAAGCTTTAAAGATTAATCTCATACTCGTAGGAACGAACAGATGCGCCTCGCGAACCAGTTATTTTCCACCGAAGGAGTTCCATTCTTTTGTGCTCTTCTTTCTAAACAAGTTCGTTAACAATCGAATCAATTCTATTCACAGATATTTGCCGAGTTATCTCAAAAAGTCCTTTGTTCGTATATGTCATGTTGTATATTATCAATATAAAATTCGTTTTTACTGTATAATTTATTTTTAAATAATTCACTTATATATTTTGAAAAAATAATTTACGTTCATGTAAAAATAGAAAATGAAAAGAATTTTATTCGTAATTCATGATATAGTTGAATGAAAATATTTTTGGTTTATTGAGAAATTGTGTTCGACTGATTTTAGGGAAATAATTTCCTTCGAGAATTGCTACTTTTCGATACTCTTTTTATGAGAGAATCCCAAAAGTTATATAGATTTCCATATCAGAGATTTCATAATGATTTAATTTTTTACAAAAAATGTAAAAAATCATATGTATGCTCCGAATTTCGATATGAATGTTATATGATATGTTAGTAACAATCATTCATTTAATTTCCTATCGTTTTCACGATCTTCTCGTCTGCAATAATCAAACAGTGATACAGGACAAATTACAGTTACGTGTAACATAACATTAATTCGATTAATCGATATAATTTTTTTATGATCAGTGAATAGTGGTAGGATATAAATATTTATATTTTATTTCCACATAAGCAAATCGTTAAAATCCTCAGAATTGCGAAATATATTAAATAAGCATGAGAATGTTTAGATAATTATTGGTGTACATTAACGGTAATACAGCAACAGGAATTGTACTAAGCCGAATTTTCGGATTTCATTGACTATCTGCTTGTGCATGACTATTCTTGAACTGCTCATTAAATACTAGGAAGAACCGTTTCGTGTAATATGATATTACCAGTTCTTTTGTTAGGGATGATTTTTTTATACAATTAATGAGATGACAGTATCAAACAGTACAGAGAGATGGCAAGTGTATCGAAATATTATATTTTCCATAAAAAATATGCACTGACAAAGGTACAATAATTTTTTGTTAAATCAATTTTAAATATAGTTTGATTAAAATTTCAATTCGTTTAATAAAAAAATAACGAAATATACTGTCGGAGAACAAAACTGTAAAAGAATAGTTTTAATTGCAGATGTAGTTTCGACTCCTTGTCTGACCACACACGAGCATTATTTACTTAGAAACAAATTGGTAAAACAATTTGGTAACAAATTCCATTCTTTAAATAGCAAACTTAGATATTTCTGAGGACAATTCATCATCCTGATTGAAAGTGATTATTCCACTCTACAAGAAAGTACATTTTTTAATATGAACAAAACATTTATCAATTTCCTATCAAAGTTCTTTTCAATATTCACCTCCTAAACTCTGTTTCCTATCCAATAATCAACCCGGTTTTTGTATTAATTTTTTAGCAAAGTTTTTTCCCATAATCCACCTTTCAAACCCAATTCTATTATGATTTATATGCGATAAATCTATCAATTTACCATAAAAATTTTCCTCTGAAACACTTTTTCCTTTCAATAACCAGTCTAATTATTCTACTGACCATACCAGCAAAGTTTCTCCGAAAATCCATCTTTTAAACTTTTTCTTCCACCTAACTATAATTTATACAACAAATCTACCAACTTATCACCAAAATTCTTTTCAAAATTCCCTTTCCTGACTCTGTTTCCCTTTCAATAACCAGCTCGAGTATTCCATTAATCTTCTACCAAAATTTTTCCCAGAATTCGCCTTCCAAATCCTGTTTTCCATCTAATTACAATTTATAAAACGAATCCAGCAACCTTTCGCCAAACCTCTTCTACGAAACTCTGTTTTCTTTTCAATAACCAGCTCGATTATTCCTCCAACCATTCCAATAAACGTCCTCCGAAAATCCACATTTCAACCCCTCTATTTCCATCCAATAGCCACCTCGATTATTCCACGTCGAGTGAATCCTCGAGAGAAAACCCTCGAATGGCCACAATACACCGTCCTCCTGTACGCATCTGACAAAGTGGCCATCGAAAGATACGACAGCGCCACTTGGAACACGTCGACTAGAAGCGATGCAAGGCGTCGGAGGTACTCGATATCGATCGTCGTCGAGGAACTTTCTAGACAATCTACGATCGTTTCACGACTAGCCACAGCCGCTGCAACCGAAAGCTGTTTCTTCAGTAGAAAAATGCAACAGGTAACGCGATCTAGTTCGAGTTACGATGGTTGGGTCACGGTTTCAAAAACGCGAGATATCGTCGAAAAATGCATGGGC
>NT_176517.1:197845-259700 GCF_000188095.3 Bombus impatiens
GGGGAGGGGGAGGATGGGAGGGAATAACGTGTCAGAGAATGAATTTCGTAGAGAAGACGAACGAAACATTCGCGAATCCTGCGTGCAACAGGTTAGCTTTCGTAATAAATTACCAGCGGGAAGCTCTGACGAAACATCGATGGAATAAACGCGGTGAAAAAGGAAGTTCGATGAGCTGTGGAAGACACGAAAGGAGACCGCATGTCGAAGTTTGTAATTAGTTTCGTAGAGGGGTCAGGTCGTTATCGACGCGACCGACCCGATGAAAATCACAAGCAATTTAAACTTTCGTCGTCTTGGTACCGCCTGGTCCGCGCGTTCCACAACTTTCCAACAAAATTATCCAATCAAAAAATCTCGCTGTTTCTTTCGTGCTACTTGTAATCTGGCCTTTGATCCCATTGATATGTAAAAGTTATAATTATTTGGGCTATAGGTAATATAGATCACGATATGGCGAGGCCGTGAAATCAGTCAGATATGAAATTAACGCATGTGGCATAACAAGTAAGTTGTCAGAAATATAAGTAAATAAGCAAATCTATATCAGATACGTAAAAATTATTAGTAGAGTCAATATATCATATCTATACAGTATGCTGAAATAAAAATTTATATTTATATTACAATTTGTCCATCTCATTTTACATTGATAAAATAATAATTAACATCCAATTCTTTTTTTACTTGTAATGGAACTATTGTTAGCCATTCGTTTAGCAGTTTTTTATTGTTCGAAATCTTGAAGAACAGAATTGGTCAGTAATATTACTGTAGTATTAATATAAATAATATTAGACAGCGTCGCCTCCTAATTTACGATATATCGCTATATCTTGGCCCATACTATACGTGTAATCAATTGATTAGATCTCAGACTTCTGATTCGAAATCTTATCTTTGTCTTAAACCTAACGAAAATCGAAGTGGTTTATAAAAAAATTATCTTCCTTGGTTTTTCCCTGTTTCTCAGAAGGAAATATATTTTGACATCTGTAAGTTTTATTTCACTTTTTAGCAAAATATTCATTAAAACACAATTACTGTAGGCGTTATATGTTATATCTTGAAAGAATGGCGCTCAATTAAACCACGAAATTGAAGGTTTCATAATTAAAATTGTTTTTGAGACGAAACATTTTCAAATTGATTTAAATTATTATTTCTGTTTTAAATAAAGTTATCATTATCCTATTTCAAGAATCAAAATCTGTTTACACAATTCAACATTTAAAGACTAAATCCTTCGTGTTAAATTCATTTCAAAGTTAATTTACGTTAAGTATTAGAATTTCACAAACAGAACTCTTTCGTTTCATCAAAAGCTCGCTTCTAAATCGAGATACATCATTAAATAGGAAGGAACTAAAAGGTAACAAGTACGAAGTTATAAGAAAAGGTTAGTAGTGGGTGTCAATTAAATTTCTGTGTGAAATTTAATATAAAGAAAATGTTGTTTGCGAAGGAGTAATGAAACAATAATTAACAGACTGTTCCGTAATATAAATCCACGTGGACAATTTAAATATTCTTACATTTGTTAATTTCGTGTTAATTTCAAAATTTGTTTTTCCCTATATGAAAAACTTCAAAAGTGAAACAAAACAGTTTTAAACAGTGTTTATGAATTTCACATTAAATATTAATTGTGAGAAGTTGAAAAGCGCCATTGGGCCCGCTACGTGCAAACTGGTGAGAAATTCACGATGCTGATTTGACGACAATATGAAACTACGAGCATTCAATCTCGTAGAAGACGATTCGCAAATTGAAAAGCTTTTATTTCACGAATAAGTAATAAAATACACGCGACACGAATAGTTGATTGATTTTCAAATTTTAATGAACATTCAATTTAATGAACACCAAACAGAACGTTTTATTTATGTACTTCGACGTACCTACGCATACTGTTTGCTTTCTGACACTCTTTCCGAGAAATCAATGCTTCGAACCTAAAGGTTTTCCTAAACTCGAAACTTTATATGCGTACAATCGAAATATATTTTAACGCTTTGTCAATATGAAATAAATATAAAATTAATTATAAATAACAAAAAAGAAAGTACGCAAATCAGGAATTAAAAATTAGAAAACGATATGATGATTCACCGTGGAACGAACGATTACATGAATTATGCTGATAAATCTCTCTAGTACAATCACCATTGGCCTGTAACTCGCCGCAATACAGCATCAATTTCCATTCTTTGTACCTCCGCTTAATCTCACCAAACTTCGACAAGTATCATCGAATAATGCTCAGCTCAACTCCTTTGGAAAGTGCAACAAATGAAAATTTTTTCCCCGAAACAGGCAGACCACGATATCGTCATTCGCCATCACGATGCGCGATTTCGTACACGAAGAAACTGAATATTGTGTCTCGATGACAACGCTTCCCAAAAACGGTCGATTCAACAACTTCGCTAAAGAGCAAGCATTACCGTTCTAAAGCTCGACTACATCAAACTTGGCGAAGGAAAACGTGTCATCGGCTAACCACAACCATTCAAGAGCCCAACCATTCAGAACTATGAAGTCATGAAGCTTCTGCTGGTTGCCCTGCTCGGTTGCATGTGCGCGGCCCATCGCGAGCCGAGCGACGATTATTATAGTTTCGAGGAAATTCGTTTCGACGACAATGATTACATCGACCGTGAGAAATCAGCGGATTTCATCGAAAGTTTCGACGGTGGTAGTTCGATAGACGAGGAAAGGTATAACAATCACGATGACTGGATTCGCGAGTGGGCGTATCCTTTTCGGTTCGAGAACCCGGAAACACATCATCTGATTCGACACGGTCGTCGGCAATTTCGATCGATGGATCAAAACACGCCAATCTCAGGCAACTGGCTGGTGAAAAAAGAAGCTGTGGTCGAGGGTGACTTGGTATTGGGAGGTTTAATGATGGTGCATGAAAGGGGGGAAACGGTTACCTGCGGCCCTGTGATGCCGCAAGGAGGCGTGCAGGCACTCGAGGCGATGCTTTACACGTTGGATAAGCTCAACGAAGAGGGTATTGTGCCTGGTGTGAAAATTGGAGCACACATCCTAGACGACTGCGATAAGGACACGTACGGCCTCGAAATGGCCGTGGATTTCATAAAAGGTAAGTTGGAAACCTTCCCATAAAAGGTGAGATGAAAAGCCCGATTATCGGTTTTGGTAGATTATGTTAGTTTACGTTATGTATAAAATATTTTTATTAGTTTGAGATTCAAATATTTTTTTTGCAAAGGATGTTAAGGTGTAGGAAATAATCTGGAAGATAATTCACTGCTATAAATAAAACAAGATAGAGATTTATTTGCTGTGGAAAGAAAGAAAATTTTGAATGCCTGTTCATAGAAATGTGGCCGATATTTAATCAAGTAAACATAGCTTCGAGAACAGATAAAGCGTCATTGAAATAATCTCTGGTTGCGGTCGTCGGTCTAACAATTAAGCGACCGCATAATCAACGTCATGTCGTTTGTTGTATCTTAATAGGACAAGGTTGCATAGCGAAGCCACGACATTAAGACGACGTAACGATTTTCCTGAAACGTTACCTCGGTTGCCCCTTGTACTCACGACAATAAACGACAGACAAAAGGAAAAATAATCCTCGTAGCATGGCGCTCGCTTTTATCTGTTTAAATGTGCACCGATAATTATCGTGACTGTTACCGTCTCTTCGAAAATTTGATCGACAAATCGAAACATAGAAAAACCACTGATGAAAATATTCTGGGATTTATGTCAGTGGTGAATAAAATCAATGGTATAGAAAAAATATTCCTATACAATAATGTGTAAATTTGTAGAATACTATTTATTATATAATAGATTGAAAGACAAAAGACCAAAGATGGAGAATTTTGGAACTTTCATCCTTTATATGGTGATGAATAATAGTCTATTAGAATAGATGTTTTGTCAACATTCTGTGCAAATCTGTAAGAAATATGATACTTTATCCAACTGTTTTTTTAAAATATAACTTTTGGACGTATAATTTCACATTTACTTCAAATTTCAGACACTCGAAATATTAAATTCAAAACTTATATTTTACATAAAAAATCAAATAAAAACTTTTTACGTTTCTTCAGTTCCTTTTGTATATTCACAGCAAATTTGAAAAGAAAAGCCTATTTGTATTAACTTTTGGCCATCATTGCACACACGCTTTCTATCATTGGTTTTCCCTATTTCTTTGTCATTGCTCGGAAAATATCCAGAAACTAGGAAGAAATATTGACGAAGAATGAAAAGTATCCGGCCGATATTTACAAAGAGGAAAAATATTCCATATATTTATATATAAAAATAAAAACTTTTAGTCGAGGGTTGCATTAAATGTTGAAGAAAGTTCGCGAGCATCGAGGAATTTCTGTTCCTTATTAGAACTCAACTTCTAGAGAAGAGAAAAGATCATGGATACAATCAGCGCAAAGAAAAGTAAAACGCAAATACAAAGCGTAATTACTTTTTATTTGAATTCATTTAACATGATTCAATTATCGTGGAAACAACAAGTGTTTTAGATATTCCAGAAAGTTTAAAAATGAATCCAAAAATGAAAACCTTGTCAACAACAAGGTTTAATATGCCGACCAATATATATGCAAGGTAGGATATGCCGACCATGTTGTTAATTTTGGAGCTTTTACGACAAAGTACAAATAGGACACTGTTGTAGTCAAGACAATTTCCTGTTACGTTCCAAGAATGACAATTTCAGAAACTGCTCGTGAAACGAGTTCCACAACTGTCCTCGTGAAAATTTGTGTATATTTTTGATAAATATCTTTATCTGATAAAATTATGTTTCTTTACTTTAATAACTTGATTTCTTTAATAAGAAACTTGTATCACGAATATTTCATTACATCATTCTTTATATGAAAATGAACAAATGTATGTATATTTCTTTCCATGTACTTCGCTACATAATTATTTGGACTACCTCAATGGTCGATAGGCATTTCTTGAATAATTTAAATTTGATATAATAACCACGATTTTTAATCAACAATACAATGAAAATTAATAATAGCAAGAAATCCTTATTTTGCTTTCACAGTACAGTTGAAATAAACATCGTTAAAGTTTCAAAACGCTCAATGCTATACGAATCTCTCTAATACAATTTCTATTTTATTTCCATAAAGTAGCGACAATTTTGTATTTCCGTAGGTTTTGTAATATGTTGCACAAAAAACTATATTATCAAATTCGTTTCCGACGCAGAAATGGTGAACGTTTCATTAATTTCCAAAAACTAAAACTGAAGACATCATCTACCGCACAAATGTACCAAACGTTAAAAGTTGAAAATAGAGAAGCAGAGTAAAAGATTGACGGTGCAGTTCCCTCGTTAATGACATTAAAGGGGATGAAATGACAAGGGAAAAAAGGACGGTGAGAAATTCAAAGTTTGCGAAGTCGCGAAAATTCAGCCATTCGTTGGTAATTATATGAGACAACTAAAAGTGATTAAAAGCGTTGATGGAATGGAGCAACGGAAATTCGATTAATGCGTACAAAAGACAAGGCGCAGACAGTGATGAGAAAATTGCTTATACTAACGTAATCGAGCTTGCATGTCGACGCCGCGTAACATAAATTATTTGCCGACTTTCTCAGGCCTCTGGCCATTATCGTTACTCGCCGTTATTATCGCGCGAACTGATGAGCTGCAATAACGATGTCAAACTGACCACCGTAGGACAATGGGTAATTATTTATAGACCTGTCACATGGACCATCGATTTGTTTTTGGATGATATTCATGTACGTTATATGTTGCGTCGAGAGTTCCGTGAAATATTCTTAAGCGGTGCATTATGGACAAACTCTATTAACCTATTAAAAAACGTCATTTCTTGACATAAAGCTTTAACGCCACATACGAGAGCATATAAAAATATTTGAACGCTTTTCATCGTACAATGTGAGACATTAGTAACAGGTATTTTTCTATAGCGACGGATTATCTAGGAGAAGAAGCTTGAAAATTTGAAAGAACTTGGGAACTTCGCAAAATTCTATGCTTCGATTCCTATGAGATAGCATCCGTTATGAATAAAAGGTGATGATTTAAAGAAACGAAACATTATGGAGTGTTAGAATGATTTTTCTGCATTTGTGAAAAATTTAAAGATGCAAAAGAGCATCATGTATAAAAATGTTATAATGTATAAAATGTATAAAATAATCAAAGTATAGCACCTCTTATGATATTTAATAAACAAAATAATTTTCTATCTAAGTTCTAGTTTCTTAACTATAACGATAATATATTCATGAAGATATGAATTTGCATAAATATTCACAGTACAGTGATAAGCTTGTATGGTAATAAACCATCGAGAAGAGGAAATAGAATTTAGAAATTATACTATAATGCTACACGTGGTTTTCGATGGAATATCACACTTTGTAGGTATCAAATATGTAAAATATAAATAGATATCAAGTATGATACCATATATGTCAAACATAACACATTTGTACATGATACTATTAGGTTGACCGAAAACTGTTTTTCTTTTACAGACCGTCTTTTACAACGATGCATCTTTATACAAACATGGAACCTAATCTATCGAACGTTGTGATCTTTATTGTAATAGAATAAAATGGATCATATCTAATTTGATAGAATAATATAAAACGGAAAGTGTTGTACATCCATTATTTCCTTATAAAACGAAAGAAACTTTTCGGACGATCTAATGCCTGATCACAGATATAGAATTCTATTTTATTCTATAATTTCTATTCCTTCCTCCCATTGCTTGACCCGCAACGAATCGATTCCCAATGAATGAAATTCAAATTTTCTAACAACGCTCAAACTATTGAGTATAGGATTTCTGTGAATGGGCACTTCACTTTTGTTAGGGTTCCATTAAGAGGATAGCTAATTTATGGGTAGTTTATGCATCAATGCATGAATACAATTTTCATTAGCATGTATCTCGTAAACTACTGAGTTCGAACTACCCGTTCCAATCTTTGTTCGGTTTGCATCTGATATGAAAATTCATGAAAATATCGAGTCTTGTTAATTTATACTTGTAATGAACCTTCTCTGAAAGCTAAATTTAAAGCAATAAAAATTGTCTGAAATTCGTAATAAAATAAATGAAATGTTACAAATAAACTTTACAAATTATGAGTGATGCGATTATTCTATTTAAAAATTGTGAATTTGAAAAATTGTATCTTATCAATTCGTTAATATCGTTAATTGGTAAATTAATAAACAATATGTAAAAGTAATTTTCATTTAACGCACGTATTGCATATTACTTATAAGACAACCAAATATCTTCACATTACAAAGATAAAATATTTTGAAGGAATGTAAATGAATCGAGTTAGCGAGCTCTCAGAAATTACATACAAAAAGATGAAGAAAAAGAATTACTTGCGAAAAAATAAATCAGATTATTCTACATGCAACAAAAGTATAATCCACGGATGGAATAATCGCTAACAGTTTAATTAACACCCGACCAGAAACTCTGACGCTTAACGATCGATTAACTATCCACCTGTCATCTTTGACAGATAACGATCAACTGAGTTTCCAACTTGCAACTAACTCGCCTCCGATTCCAACGTATTATTACATCGTGCTAACACATTACATATTCCTGATATATGTTTGTGCGCCCAATCTCCTATTAAAGTTATATTCCTAGAAGACAATCTCACTTTAGGAATCTCGTATCTATCTATCGAAATAAGTTTATAAAAATAATTCAGAGAATCTCAGTACTTTTCATTTGCATTTAACGTTATACGTGCCTTTAAATCTATACTTTACAATAAAATACATAAATTTTCGAAATCTTCTATTAAAGTTATATTTTCAGTATAATAAACATTTTTATGAATTCTCTATCTGTGAAATAACATTGAAGGAAGAATTCACAGAAACTAAATATTTCTCATTTTCATTCAGTATCATATGCTCGTAAATATCAAAATATCAAGAATCAATATAAATTTCAAAATAAAGCGCAATAAATTTTGTAAATCTCCTGCTAACATTATATGTTTAATTTCTTTCTTAGAGATCTACATCTACTTTTTAAAATAACAAAAAATTTATGGAAACTCTATTTTTCATTCGCATTGAGCATCTTATCTTAGAACAAAATAAATTAATTTTCTACGTTTCCCGTTAAAATTATATTTTAATACACATGCTCCTCCTTATAAATTTGATATCCATCAAACTAATTGAAACTATTCTGGGAAAACCAGTGCTGCTCATTTGCATTTAATGGTCTATGCACGACTACTATTAAATGAAAGTTCGTTCGAAGTCGAATCACGTTCGACCAGAAACCACTATATCTTCTCATTGAAATAGAATTCTCCGATGAGTTTTGAATATAGCATCACTGAGTTCCTTGTTTAGGACATCATAAAAACATATGTGGCTCATTCTGCGAATATTCTGCTTAGCTATGACGTTCGTCTTGACCGACCAGTGAAAGTAGTGGACCGCAAATGTTGAATATTTAAGCAGACATTTGAGCGTCAGCTCCTTAAATAGTTCAAATTCTTTAAACACGCGAATTTCTGGACAGAATGTACTACGAAAGTCATTGCTCTAACCTTTTCTCGTTAGTAAGGCCACGAAACTTTTCTCTTTGATAAGAACTCTAAATATTTGTCCTTAACAAGAAACCTGTTTTTGATTCGCTGATTATATTTAATCGTTTGAACACTGTCTTTTGATATTTTTTATTTAATTTGTAATGAGCAGTACTTTATTTTTAAAGAATAGTATTATACTGACTCCATTCTATTTTTATAACTATTGTTCTATTCTTTGCCCCATTTTTATTAACATTAAATCACTTTTTACACAATTTTCATTTCTCTACGCTTCTTATATCTTTTATAGTAATGATTACATTTTTTGCGTTACGAAAAAGTTCACTCCTTTTGTAATACAAAATTGTTTTTTACAGCAGCTAGTCAGTCGTAGCTTCTACATATTAATGCGAATATGAGATATGGCAGGGAGGGAATAGCAGAAAATATTGCTTAATTTCTCTTATTAGAATTTTTTATTGAAATATGACTACAACACGTACGAAAGCCAGGATATCAATCATACCGTTTTGATTAGTATGCTTCACAGAGAAATGGATACCTAAATGATTAGCAATTCCATTCAGGATTTTAATTCTTTTTTTGTCAGCAACTAATGAAAGTCAATTATAAATGGCGTTTGTAGGCTTTCCTTGAAACATCGTATTTTTATTAAAAATATTCCCGAGCATAGTACAATATTACATTTTTCTTACTTTCTGAATGGAACAAATCGATTTGATTGATATTTCAATCGCATAAATCATTTATGAACAATATATGTAATATTTAATTCGAACTCTGTTGTTCGTAAAAATATTATAAATTCAGAAACTTGTAGAATATTTTTTATACATCTTGTGACTGTGATGATAGATTATTCGGTTAAACATCGTAATAATCTTTTTATAAAATATTTCAAGTTCGTGAAAATTCGGGATTTAAAAGAAAATATATCAAAAACTAAATGAAGTCTGTATCTGTATCAATAGAAAAGCAGGAAACAATTATTTGAAAAGGCGTGAAACGTCATGTTACATAGTGCCCATGAAATCTCGCGAAAAACGCCGATAGGTAACGATTAATCACCGTTTTATCGTCCGCGCGGGCTATTAAAATTCTAAACGCGGTGACATGACATATTCTCCCATTTCTCGCCAATATCCTCCCATTACCTCAAAAACCGCGAAACAAAATTCTCTGCACACATTCGTATTCTGTTTCATTGTTGTAGATCAGTTTTATCCTGTAGAATGTTATTTCGTTGAGTTCCCATTGAAATTCACGATAATGGGCAATTTATGAAAGATGATGCAATTTCAGTCACGATTTCACGCAATTATCATTTTGTCCACTGTAAAAATTTTATCAGATGTATAGATACTAATTATATCTCTGTTAACGTGAATTAACATTAATAAACACGTATTGTAAACACATATTAGTAAAGTTATTATTCATACGGTATCAATATTAATGAAATTTCTGTTTTCTTTCGTAACACGTTGCGCTCTATAATTAATCCATAATAATTTCGAGATATTATATTTATCGAAAATTTTATGATTTAAACCAGCAAATTTCATAGTAATATGTCCAAAAATAATCATAGCGTAATATAATTTTTGTGTCGAGGTGATTCTAAGCATATCTGACCATATACGGTCCTATTTTCCTTACTCGCGTATATTTCACTTCTTTCGAAAATTTCATCTTCTATACTTTCAAAATTATTTCATATGATAATTGTTTGTTATTAAAGATTTATTAATATCATTTTTCTACTTATAACATGTTGTAGTTATTAATATATTTGTTATACATTATATATATATATATATATATATATATATATTAATTGAATAATAATATAGATAATACTAATGCAGAATAATAATGGAATAATCTTTACTTCGACAAAATTTTGTATCAGAACTAACCAAAATGTTCTAAAATAACAAAATTCGAGGCCTTTTCCCAATTCTGTAGAATGTTGTATTTTAGAATTTTTTTTCACAATTTTGTAGAGTACGCAGTGATTAAAATTCTTTTCCCACCATAGTAAGTAGACATTTTACACTCAGTAAATTGATATTACTTCTCTATCGACTCGACACTATATTTTTGAAGGAATATAAAGAAGTATTGGAATCGGAAGTTTAATATTCCGTATATTCCTTTCGAAGATATGGAATGATTAGCTGTGATATCGAATCTGAATAAAAGACGAAAAATCTGAATAAAAATTGTTCTCGAGCTAAAGTACACGGTAACCGCAATCTTAACAGACTTCCGTTCCTCTTGTTTCATTGGACGTCGAGGACATTAGTGGAGCTTTTAATGGAACTATCGGTTATCGAAGCGAAAGGTATAAGAGGGAAGCTATAAGCTTTCCACCCAACTTTAATGTCGGTATAAACAGAATCGAAGCTATTCTCCAGGACGATTTTGTGGAAACATTTCAATTATCGAAGCACTATCTTTTCAATATTCGATGGCGACAAACAATATGATACGATTTTTTCAATTTCTTAAGAAAATTTCACCTTCAGAATTTCCAGGACTGTTTCGATAACACAACATCGCTTTTCACAGAATATATTTTATATTTTCTGTGAAACAGCAATATTCCATAAAGAGAAACTCCATAGAAAAGGTATTTTGTCATATTTTCACAATGAATCATATCAGTGAGTTTAATATAATCATCACTGAAGAAATATTTGCAGAAATATTCATCACAGATAGACACATATTTCTCAAATATTCCACAACGGAAGAGATAAAATACATGTGAAACGCATTCCAATCGAATGCTTCTGACATGTAGCTTTGTTCAAGTAAGGTATACGAAATATTTCCTGAAATTCTTTGCATTCCGTATAAAGACATTGTTTTTGATGAATGACAGTTCGCTATAAACTTTCTCGGGAAATAACTATTAACATAAGCCTGAATTCCTATACAGATGAAGACAATCATAATAACGCTAGAAGGTCTTTCTCAGAAAAAAAACTTTTACTTCACTTTATAACTGTGGACTTTTTGTAGGAATGGAACTATGATAACTGTAAAAACTTCATTTTTCCATTTTTTCCAGGATCCATAAAGATGTGACAGAAAAATTAATTCATCACGAAAATGAAATTATTGTAAAGAACAAATTGATATTTTACATTTTATGGGGAGGAAGAAATTTTCTTAAAGGCCATTTAACTATTTGAGTTAAAATCTCCAATGCGATTTATTCGTTTGCATTTCGTTCTATATGTCCTTTTTCAAGAAAGTTTTTCAATTTACATCGCTTACAGTCCTTCCATTGTTATATTTCTCGAAACTACTTGACAACATAACGAACAACACGTTTCTTTGATGCTACAAGTATCACAATCTATATGAAGAATCGCGAAGAGGGTTTAAATTTATCGCCTATTTGCGTCATGCAAGTATTTACACACGGAAAGCGAAGAAGCCGCATAAAATATTCACTGAGAAACGAATAAAGTATTTCTAGCTATTTTCGTCATTCTGAGTAGCGGAAAGAAATCTTCTACTTCGTGGCAATCTGATAAAAATTTTCACGATACTGAACGAACATTCACGTACGTCTTGCGAAACGTCTATAAGAACACGTAAGGCAAATCATTCGCTGAGGTGCACCACTGTGGATCTGCCTAAACAAATAACAGATAAAGAGAAAAATAGAGACGAGAAGTAAAAGTCGACCGTGCAAGCGCCAGACAAATTTCTCTGCTACGCTAAACCATATATTTCTTTTATGTCACCGAATACTATACTACTACTCAGATATTCACTAATTTCTTCTTTTTCATCGCGTATCGTTAAAGTCTCTCTTTCTTTTCTTTTATGATATATTGACTGAGGATATTGTTGCAAGTATGAGAGTATACAAGTAGACTTTGCTTAAAAAGGATTAGAAGAATGTTGATCTTCGTCAATTGGAAATATCGATTTATATTAAATTACAGTGACTGATAATTAAAAAATAAATCTTGATGATTCTGGTTGTAGATAACTTATTTTTGTCTTTGTCATAAAAGCTAATGCTATTTTGTTTAGGAATATTATCTGCAGTATTTATAAACGAGCTTATCGACTGTTTTATTTGCTTTTCCCATATTGATTCGTAAAAGTAACACAAACTCCTTTGCACGAAGCATATGATGCGTTACCATTCTTAATGGTTTAAGAAAACAATACTTCACGAGATTCTACAAGAGAGCGAACGTGTGTCAAAAAATTGTACGATTTATAAAATAGAATCACTACTTGTCTCATTATGCATATAATAATTTACGCATGCGACTAATGTGATCTAAAAACTTTATCAAGAGAATACTAAACATCCTGATTTTAATAATTCTAGAACTTGAAATTAAAATATTCTATCTGAATCTTCCAATTTTAGATGCATACGTATAATAATGTAGAAATATGTATAATTATATGGGGATGCATTAATCATATACAATAGTATTATGTATAATAGTGGGGTCTATTTGTCATATAGTAGTTCTATTTATCGTCGATCAAGTTGAACCTTAAATTGTATTCTATTAACCTAAACAGCATCAATGTTATTTAAAATTTTATAATATTCCCTTGTCTGACTAACCTCATAGTAAATTCCTACGAGAGTTTGAATAAAAAGCAAACACCGTTATAAGGAGGCGACTGTAGTACACTAGGTACATTCAGAAGAAAATGGCGAAGGTGTAGGGTCGTTAAGGGAAGCACAAATCAGATTGCCGTCGAAAAAAAAGCAGAATTGTATTTCCTTCGCTCAAGGGAGGTTGAGATTAACCGTAGATAAACTTCTTAACAGAATCCACGAGGAGATCCACGAATACTAGGTCAATCCAACATTTATCGTGGACGACGCTCCTGTGCCCCATAATCACGACAACCATACCAAAATTACGACCTTTTTCTCAGCCTGTGAGAACATTCAAACAGGCCATCATCCCATACAAAGAAAAAGAAGGAACGCATCCAGCAACGTGTAAGAAGATAACTTCTCATACACGTGCTATTCCCACCAAGATTTCAATCGAAAGCTGCCCCAGAGTCGGTCCATCGAATGGAATGTGAAAATCGGATTATCACATTCCACATAGCGCCTTGTGACAAGTACTCGCGCATAAATAGCTTGTTCGATTTGCACAGAAAGAGAATGAAATTACATTGAAATTCCATACAATGGAACGAAGACATTTATGTTACAGAAACTGCTTTATTCGTGACAATAAGAAAATTCTTTTTTCTGTAGCTTGTTTCGTGATAAATATTTTTCCAAGGAATTATGGTATTATTATGCCGTTTGTTAGGCCGCGAAGAATAAGTTATTCTGTGTGGTATCTTGTGACAATTGAGGTGAGAAAATAAAATACTTGTTCGATTTGCAGGGATATGCGAGGTTGCATTGAAATGAGCTACTTTGTGTAAATTCTTTATTTCTTCGTCTACGGAATTTTTGTCACATCTCCTCCAATAAATTGCTCAGTATGGTACTTCTATGAAAATGATAGTGCATTAGAATTCACCGAAACAATAATTAATTTTTAAACAAACTACCTCTACAGATTTCTCAGTAAACTATTTTTTTTTCTTTTTAATTATATTCTTACTATAACTTAATTGTCTCTTCAGAAAGGAGCAATTAAGATCGTGCAAATTCCTAAAATTTTTAAACTTATGCTTCTTTAAATCATTCAAACCTGCTGCAAATTGCAGTATCGATGAACAGTCCCCATCGGCCATTTTATTTATCATGTCGCAGGTAAGGACATACGTTGGAAAATAAAACGTCCTCTACGTTCACTTTTATTGCGACGTGGCTAACCACCTTTGCGCACGTTTTACACATCGAACAACCGATAAGAAAAGTCGAAGACAATAAAATATTAAAGAACACTGTTAGCCCCTGGTAAAATTTATAGCCCATTTACACATTTGTCGATGTTTGTTTGTAATCGTACGTCTGTCCAACAGAATTCTATATCGCGAATCTCGTAAATATAATTTCACAAATAGGATCCAGATAGAAATTTGTCTTACCTGCTACGTAACACAACGGATAACACATTCTGTAAATTTTCACATCTTAAAATTTTCCACAAACATATAAAACTCCACAGTCTAAGTATCATGTTCGCCGTTTTTGTTGAAGCGATAGCATTTCTGCAAATCACCATGTTGCTATCTTTGATTGTGATCCTTTTTTAGTGTTCTTCCTTTGCTTTCTCTATTGTCGCAACTTCTCTTTCTGGCATATCCTTCTTTTATTGCTGAAATTACTTTTTCGATGTCTTCCCAAAACTTCTTATTGCTGGAATTTATTTCTTATTTGAAGGGAATTCTCTCTAGAATTTCTCGCAGAATCCACCCCTTAGTAAGGTTGCTTCTTTGAATGTGGAAATTTTTCTCAATTTCGTCACGGTATAATGTATCCCAGGCAGATATTGCCGAACGGAAGACCGTAGAGTCACAGAATACCTTTCTCCTCTGCTACAAGGGTGTCTAGTATATAAGGAAGCAGTTGGAACCGGAAGAGAACCTATAAAGGGTATCCACAGTAGTGGAAGTATTCCTTAGAAATTATTTATTTTTTTAGAAGTAATTATTGGTTGACCATAAGGAGAACATTCATATTGTCTATATACACATTGTTCAAGTACTTGAGGCAAGGCACAGATTGGTAACGTACAGTAGCATTGAACACATTTTGATAATTGCAAAAAAAAGAAATATAAGATTCAGAAACTCGATTCGACTGCTTGTGAAAATAGGAACTACGGCCATTCATCTTTCTGTATAATTTCAAGCTATTTCTCGTGATAACTTCACGTTCGAATCCACTATTTTTCAATTAAGTGTGTATATACCGAAATACAATTTTTATTAGATTTAGATTTTGATCTAATATACATAATAGCCATACTGCATCACTCTCTACCATCAACCGCTTGCATAGTCAACAAAATTTAAAAAAATTCATTCGCAAAAGATACGAATGTCACGTGCTCAAAAATTTAATCGCACGTGTAAATAATCCAAGTTTGGAATCTCTTTGATTCTAATATATATTGGCTACAAAAAGTACTTGCACGCCATTATACTTATCATAGCATTTACATAGTAATCGATTAAATTTTCACGTATATTAAATTTCATATTATTTAGCAATATTCGCCCCGGCCTTATAAACAGACACTTGATGTGCGAATATTTCTTCGTCACTGTACTTACCGTTCCCTCTCTTCTAAGATATGAACACGATGATTAGGAATTGATCACATAAATTATTAAATTTAGCGAATTATATCGAAATGGTAAAATAAGTCAAACACTGAAGCTTCCATGTTCAAAGTGTAATTTGCAATTAGCCTCTATTAGATATTAGAAAAGGATTCGGATGTCGCTGGATCAATCAAGAGGCAGTTACTTCGTGTTCTAATTCAGAATGTTATATCCTCGTTAGATCCTAAAGACTATAATCGTTTCTCAATTTTGTGCTCGCGTTCGTTATATTTCAGCCAAGCGTAAGAAACTTCGTTTGAAGTTACTCCGTTTGCCATCAAATAGTCCTTTCTAAATGCGTGTACGCGGATACGTAATCGGATGCGAAACTTTCCACGACAGTTTCGCGCACGAGTTCCTCGCACTGTCAGCTCCAATGAATTGCGCCAAACCGCGCGAGTTTTCCGGCTTTATAGTCCAACTAGTCGAACTGACAATGCGGAGCTTCCGATCTACCTGGCAAAACACGTTCTTACGATATAATCTAGCTTTTTGCGACGGTTTACGCTCCATTTTAATTCGACTTGATACAGACATATATTATATTTGTGGCTCTTTACGTTTCAAACGTGTTTTTATTCATACGTTGTACTACTTTACAACGTTCTGTGAACAATCTAGAAGAGTAGCGTCATTTCAGAGCAGACTTGAAAAAATGATTTATAGATTGGAATGGTCACGAGATGTCAGAACGAAGTATGACATATTAATAAAAACAGGATTCAAGTTCGAAGAACAACAAACATTTCTTCTGATCAACGTGAAAGTTTCAAATCTGAAAATCAGTCATAGATACTAGTTTATGTGATTTCCTCATAGAATGATTGAAAATTGAAAGAAAATTTGATACGGTTTTGTATATTTTATATTTGAAGGCCACGTAGCAAAGAAAGAGGATAATTCATATCTCCTATTTTTTAAGAAGTTGTTATAATTTAAAATCACAGAGGGAAATAGAATTAATGATTCCGTTGATATTTCAGAATAAAACATTCCCATGTAATTCTGCTACATTTCCAAAACAAAATTGATTTCCATATGGGCAGTGTAATCTTGTCTTGAAAATTAAAAGTATAAATATATTCAAAACAAATTTTTCACTGCTCATATCGAAATTTGATTGGCAATCAGAATAATTACAGATAGTAGCATTGATGCAGGTATGATTAGTAGTAATGAATTTGAGAATAGATTGTGCCTCACAGTGACAATACATTGCTGCTAAAAGAGAACATAACTGTAAATATGAATATCATCTATTATTTCAGCATAAAAAGATTTTCACTCGTTTCAATCATTTCAAAGTATCATAAATAGTAAAATATTTGATATAATCTGGAACTTCAAAATAAGAAACAAATATTTTATATCTATATCTTAGCCATTTTTCAAGTGAAAAATTAAGAAATTGTTTTAAAAAATCGTCTTAAAAAACAACGAATAATAAATACGATAAAACTTCATGCTTCGAAATTCTTTGGAGAATCATCGAACATTTTGCATTCCATCTGTATATCGTAGTGGATACGCGAGTTCTTTAATGAATATCGTTTCAATCCCACTTTCTCATTGTATTCCAGCCCACATGTCGAGGAATATGATACTCTGACATGTTCTACGTGTATGATATGGGAAATACGGGGACTAAGACGAGATTCGTGCAACTTCTTTTGCTTTTTCCAAAGCTCTTGTCCTGAATATTTCATGCGATTGTATATTTCCTATTCAATGTTCACCTCGAAACATTCAGCTTGTGACACGTTTATCTCGTACAAAACGTAAAACAATAAAACGCTAAAAAAGGCAGAGTATATTTAAAAAAGAAGCTTGCATTTTTATTGGGGAAATTCGCAATATCAGTAGTCGTGAAAATTATTGACGACAATGATTGGAGCAGCAGGCAAGCATTTATACAAATTTATATTTGTGTGCGTTCGGGTCTTTCGATATCCCTATTAAATTGGAATTTCTTTCGTTAGTGCTACATACCTCGTATCATTATGTATATATAGAACGATAAATCAAATCCGATAATCAATGCTTTACGCGCACGTGAAACTTGCTTACGTAACAGAAACCGTTAATTAGCCTGGAAATGTGTAATCTATAAAATAAAATTGTAAAATACGAACTGTTCATTCGATCAATTAAAAAAGGAAATTATCATACAGTTGAAAAATTTCACGATCGAGAAATTTCGCGATTTTGCTTAAATTGAGTCAAGGCCTTTGATCTTTTCCAATTTTTTTCTCCTTTTTATTGATAGGATCGCTGCAGCTTTCGAAAACGGATATTTGATCGCGTACATACATTCCGTGACCCACATTTAAACTCGGTGGAAGAAATGAATATCGAGGAATGGAAAAGATGACGAATTGATGGTGACAAATGACCAACTGAACGTCACCACACGTCGTTGCTTTCCTATTTGAAAGCCGGTGAGAAGTTTAGACAAATATTAGGAAGCAGTCAAGTACAAAGCGGGTTTTTCTGACACTGACGAATTGATGTCGCGAAATTTATAAGGGATTAATGTGATTTCTACTAAATATTCTACAGTCCCAACCTGTAAATTATTTCTCGAACATAGATTGCGGATATTTTAGTTACATAGTTACATAGATATTTTAGTTACAGTGGCTATAAAGAATACTTCCATGTATTTATTATTTAAAGAATCATTTTTCATGGACCTAATTTTTCAATGAATAACTTTGAACTTGAAAATTGATATCAAACAACGCGATGAGCTGAAATTTAACACAATTGGATTTAGAATTTTCCACAAATGACGGTAATCTCAAAACAAACGATTATGATTATTTTTCATCATTTAAAATGAGATCCCTACAAGGACGAAAAAACTACATTGAAATTTGTTAAATCTCTCCAAGGATACGTAAATTACAAAATTAAATCTCTTCACGGAAATCATAGTGTAACACACGATAAAGAAACTAAATTATTGTAAATATGCGGTGTACGAGAGCATCCTCTTTTAAAATAATCCGAATAAGATAATAAATGGAATAATGTGTAAATAAAAGAAAATAATAAATAAAAATAATTCCATGATTGAGAAAAAGTAGAAAAACTAATAAAAAAAGAAATAACGTAACTATTCACAGACTCTTCTAAATCGTACTTAAAATGGAAGATACTCTTTTCAAGATTTTTCTTATTTTGAAACCGAATTTTATGCGTTTTGAAACGCGTTTTTACCGCTTACAAGTGTATATTAGTTCCGTTAAGCGTCAAGAAACGTGACGAACGTTTTTACTAGCAGTTCGTCCGACCACTGAGGAGCTCTATCGTGTTTGACTGACGCTATCGTCGGTTTAAAGCGTATAAGAACACTCGAACGAAGCGTTCTGCAATTTCGTTCGTCGTTCGAAGCGTAGCCTGCATTGCGTTCAAGATTCAACATTGATATTACACGAGCACGAAGGAGAATCGTTCGATAACCCTAAACGTTTCGTGGAAAGATAAAACGAAACAGTTGAATCGCGCCAAGCTTACGAAATTCTTGAAAAACTTTCGACCAACCTGAATTTCGCAACCGTTTCTCCCTTTTTAATACACAAGTATTGTAAATTAGAAAGAAATTTGATGAAACTGAAACAGATTGTATTTTTAAAGAAATATGAGAACATTTCCAATTTATACAGTGTGGTTAGTAACTGGTGGTACAAGCGGAAAAGGGGTGATTCTACGCGAAAAGAGAAGTCGAAAATATAGAATAAAAATTTTTTTTTAATTTTTTTAAATATTTTTAAAAATCTACAGTGAGATCCATTATAACGAGACGTGATAAAGTGCACGCGTACCGAGCGAACATTCAAAGTCGATTTTCTCGAAAACAAAATCTCAAACGAAAAATTTTTATTCTATATTTTCGACTTCTTTTTTCGCGTAGAATCATCCCCTTGCTTGCCAACCAATCACCAGTTGCCAACCACCCTGTATATTTAAATTATTCATATGCAGGACAAAAGACAATTTAACATTTATACTTGTATACTTATGTATGTGACCATTAGTAACTTTTGTATTAGAAATTGTTGACCACATTGGTAATAGTCATCTCTCCTGACATGTATGCTATGTCTATTCATTGACTTTTGCTAACTGTAATTTCAACTTCTACAATTACCGTTTCGTCTACTTATATCTTAAACTTTCTTTTGTTCGTTACTGTATTTTAATAATAATTACTATACTTATTACTATATTTTTTGGTTAATATTTATATTGCAATATTACTCATATTTGGCAATTTTTGCTTTATTCAGAAATTCTATTTTATAATATTTGACTTTGGGGAGGGGGTGAGACTTCTTATGATAAGACAATTTCGTATGACTATAATAGCTTTGTTTCATCAATGCAATCGATTTGTTAACGAACCATCGATATTTATGTTGAAATGTTATCTTAGAAATATACAATCAGCTTTTGTCCATCAATTCATCAATTTATTAATTATTATCGTTCACAACAAGTAATCGAGTAGAGATGAATCATATATATAAAGTTTACTAGTGTCGCTATAACAAAATTGAGTTGCAAATCAGTCGATTTAGTATCTAAACTCCAAATTTATTAATCCAATTTCCCAACAACGCTCGTAATACATCTAAATTCTTTGAATATTCAAACAACAAATTTTACGTCTGCTTATATGTGCATTAAAATATACTTCTTGTTTATCTTAATTAAAAATTGAAATAAAATTCGATAAAGGTAATTATTTATTAAGAATTAATGGTTAAGAAAGAAGTTTGGGATGACTTTTGATGAAAATTATTATTATTTTAGAATCGCAGTGAGAATTAGAAGAATTTTTATTAATATAAAAATAAAATGAAATTGCGTAAAAATTTTTATTAATTAGTAACTTATTATACATTTTCCACTACTGAAGATAACGGAATCCTTAGTTTCTTTAGATTCGACGAAACAATTGATAGCAAATGGTAAAAACACAATGGGTAGGATACTTGTAAGTAGAAGAGAGAATTTCGTTGAACAAATGAAAGGACTGTTTCGTGAGGAGAAAAAAAAAGGAAGCGTAAAGTTTAAACGCGGCGTTCTTAGGATTCCGATCACAGTAAACCACCCCTCGGAAAAAAGAGCAGCAGCCGATCGAAATGGGCGTTATCTTTCCTTTTAAAACGGACCGGAGAAAACGAGAATCGAGTCGTTCCGTTGAGATTTTGTTCACGGCGTATAACACGGTGAAAAGGATCGAGTAGCCGTGCGTAAATGTATTCCACGCGCGATCCATTATCACGTGACCGGTTCGAATGGATCCCACGTGTCTGTAACCTCCATTATGCGATTTAATCGAACGGATATTGGGCTACTTTTCAAACTGCTTCAATAGGATATTTAATAAAACAACTTCAAAAAGTGATTTCTTTGAGAAACCAAATAACTTGTTTTCTTTCCCCAACGCAGGAGAACCGAAGCAACGAAAATATTAAACCATAAATTACTCTCATATGGCGTGACCTACACTAAATACTTTTGTTAACATCTTAAGGGCAGATGGGGAAATATTTCATACTTTCTATTTATCAATCAAGAACAATTTTTATTAAAAAATAACTGGCGATACACGTGTATAGAGAAATTTTATGGTAATCTTGTGAAATGAATTAATTTTTTAAACCGTTGAAATAATGAAAGAGCCGAAGATTTATACATGAAGTAGGCAACCAATTTTTTTAATTTATTAGAAACCCTAAGTAATGATGAAACTGTGAGTAACTTAAGAAGACGATTGGAAATTTCATAAGGTACAGTCTGAGAAAAAAAATAGTACAATTACGATATTTATAAAAATTCAATAATGACAATGACTGTACTTTTGATAAAATCAATAAAACTAGAAAAATTCTCAAGATACGATTTCTTTTAGGTCCAATCAAGAAATGAACTATTAATAAATCGTAATATCGTACATCCATTCTGCAAAGTATTAAATCTGAACAGAAGAGAAAACATCGTATATGCCAGAAACCTACAGAATAACAACGACTTGGTTTTTTCTATTTAACAAGACGTTTTCTTTTATAAAGAAACGAGAGTAATCCTGAAAGTTCTTTATGATCAGCAGTGATCACGGAACGAAACACCCGAAATACGGTTCAAACGGCGAAGAACGCTTTAAGGCTATCATGAACAGGAGCTTTCGGGTCATTTTATCAATCCAACCCTCGAGCTCCCCTAAAAGAAAGCTAGAACATCTCCCTTGTTCTTCTTCGTAGAAGAAAAATGCGATTAACAAGACCGGGGACGATTTTACAGTTGAAAGAATAACGCGGCTGACGTTGTTCCGTTTTATTTTTCTCCGAAGGGTGGAATATCTAACTGACAGATTCGAGAAAAAAGAACGGTTCGATAACGCGCCGATGGCTATCCGCAGTGTATCAATATTGTTCGTTGAATTTGCACGGTCGGCGGCTTTGTCTCGCGTAATCGATAGCGTACACGTGGCCAAATGTTTTAAAACAGGGAAACCTCGAATCCCCTGCGTGGATGACGCGAAACTTGATGCCTGGCTTCGAGCGAAAGGAAAGTTGTTTGGGTTGAACCCTCGGAATTCGCTCTATAATTTTCTGATCGTGTTTTCTATCTAAATTGAATAGACGCTCCCGTGGACTGTTTATTTAACCGCAGAAAGAGTTTTTAGAATCGATCATTCATAGAAAAGGAATAGTTTTTAGGAAATTAAGTTTCTCACTTAATAAAATTAATAGTAATTTAATCTTATGACAGTAAATTTTATAGTGATAATTTTTAGATAATAAATAATTCTTTTGGTGGTTCATAAAGTTATTGCTACTGTCTTATATTTTTACCATTGCGTTTCAAGAGTAAAGAAAAAGTTCCTCTAACCCCGTTACAACCCTTGAGATATTTCTGACAAAATTGTTCTCTTCGTTCATTATAAAGTTCCCCAATTTTGAGATAAATTAATATGTAGGGTTTCTTATATCAGTTTTCTAATTAAAGATTCCCCTTTTCTCTAAATAAGACATTATTTCATGGATCCCAAATCCCTCGATCAAAAATTAATATCCGGATTCAAAAAATTATAGTTTGAAAGCTCGATCTACGATTGAAAATGGCATTATGTGTTGCTTGATATCTAAATTATGCATATTATATGATAGCAAAAATCAATTTTATTTAAATTATTAATTGAAAATCGATTGAATATTTGTGGTATATATTATTCATAAAGTATAACGATTGAAAACCTGTATATATACTGTATACCCAATAAATTTCAGTAATTTCAGAAGAATTATAACAACCCAGCAGTTTTTCTAAAAGTTATCTTGGAAATGTATTACTTGTTAATTTCGACGGGTTAAACTTTGACCGTGATTAATCATGATCCGTTGTTATATTTATTAAACGGGATAACTTGGGTTTGCTTACTGATGGAATGATGGAAAAGAACGATGGAAGAAATATCAGAAAACTGGTCATTCGTCATGACGACAGATGGCAATACGTCAGTCACGATAAACGAATCACTTGCTGTCTTTCCCATCTTGTCGATGTTAAATGGTACCTATATTTTCATCATGTCTGACTGATGATGTTGTATTTAAGTTACAGAGAAGTGACGTGGAAGTTCAATGTTGGAAACTTGTTCCATTTTGCTTCTTCATCACAGGGAAAAGTTTGATCAAGCGATTAAGTATAACACATTCCTGTATATGTCATATGACGCTGAAGATACGTACTTCTAATGTCTTATTCCCATTAAGAAACTGGAATTCTTGTTTCGTACATGAGAAATTGAAATAGTATTTCACTACATATGATAACGAAATAAATAAGAAAACTGTTCTTCGACCATACAGTAAGAACAGATTTTTACTCTAAAGTATTAACGATACAGATAACGTAGTGTAGTATTTAAATAAAATATCGTTAAATTGATCAGGCAATTCTTGCTTTTAAATCACTGATACAATACATCGATATATTTTTATTTTATGAACAAACACACTATCTTGTATAATTCGAGAAGACGATACTAACAAATTTAAATACAGATTTCTCTAATTTTTTAACTCTAAATTTTCCCAAAACAACCCTTTCACAAAAGTATTAATAATCCTCTCCAGTCTTATTATTAAATACGGCTAGTTGCAAAGCAACATCGCCCGAGAAAAATAAGGAACAGATCAACAAATTTTGATATTTAATATTTGAATTTCGACATAATATTGTTTCGTTTGATAACGAGGGAACGTTTAATAGAGGCCGTTTAGGAAATCATTGATAAATTCGTCACTAGAGGATTGTCCAAATTTTTTACAAATGTTTTTCCCCGTTATCTTGACAATTCGAGCATGGTAAAATGTTTTTTATTTCGCCATTAAATCGAAATTCTTCGATACATTCCAGCACGAACTCAACCGTAGTAAAAAGTGGCGCGACCATCCCCAAAAGAAAAAATGCTTTACGAAAAACGTGCATCACAGGATCCCTGGGTTTTACTCGACAATTTCTGTTGCACAGAAAAGTATGGGATACTCTTTGACTACGGTTTCCTTTGTAGATCTATTTTTATCGCATTTAGAGTGCGGTAAAATATTTCGAAATACTTAACTTTCAATATGATTTGAATTTATTTAACACATATTGTGCACTGACAAATAATTATTTGACATTTGTTTCTTATTTCATTTATGTTTCTTATTTTATTTTACATATTCGAAGAGTTTTGAACTGTATAAAATTCTGATTCGTTCGTCTTGTTTTATTATTATCGTTTGGAAATTATTTAGGACGAAACTTTGTAAAAGATTCCTTATGCCAATTTAACGAATATGTATAAACTTTTTCAGCATTTTTCAGCATGGAATGTAACAAATCAATTGTTTAAAATGAAATATTGCTTGAAACGAAACTACCAAAAAAATTCGAGAAATAAACATTTCTTGGCATTTCCAATTGTTTTAAAATATTCGGTCACGCATTGCGGAGACAAGGTAAAAATGACGGTTTCCTAGGTTTTCCAACACGCCTGTCGTCACAAAGCGCATTTCCCCGAGGGGAACTGAACGTGTCCGAAATGCAGAGGGCTCGCGGAAAATATGTTGCACTATATTATTGCAAACTTCAATAGGGTATGCTGGTGCTCATTGTTTTGGAAACAATGCTTCCAAGAGAATGCCATTTTTCCCGTGCTACCATTTCTCTTCCTGGATGACGCTAGAATGAGCTTGCAATAAAGCGTCGTTTGTCGAATCCCTCCATACATATTGATCATTTCCCTAGAAAACCTCAATTCATTGTTTTTTGCTGATAAAGATTATACCATATCGGGCATGGCAATTGGTTCGAAAGGATGTACAGCTGCTGGGAGAAGCGAACAAAAAATATTCTACACGTTCTTTAAATACGGACGACAACGGAGAACAAATTTATTTTAAATAGCTTTTTAGAAAACAAAGGAGAGACTGCAATGTAATAATTTTTTAATCCTTTCACGGTCGAGGTAGAAATATCTCACAATAGAATTTTATTTGTTTCAAAAAAATATGTATAATCTCTCATATAATGTTTAATTTTTAATATTTTTGACGAAATATGTTTTCATGTAAAAAGTGTCAAATTGATTTGATGCTGAAATCTATATTTATGAGATGTTTGATGAATTGATTTTTATTTCAATCGAAGGGGGGAGTACCTCACATCTCAACCTATTAAGAGCATTAATGTAACATATACAATTTTCTCAGACGATTTACATTATTCATTTTGGTTTTTAACATTGCAGTCATGAAAGGCAATCCTAAGGATTTAATATCTTTTACTGACACTTTATGATGCAATATTCTTTTGAATATTTTAGTATTGGAATATTTAATTTTTCTCTTTCCATTTGGATGTTTTATTAAAATTTAAAAACTTTCAGGCGTTTTTAATTCTATGATATTATTTTTTATATTAAATCATAAAAATTTCTTTGTTATCTTTAATCTGTATATTTTACATTGCATATATTATTATTTCACAAAATATCTCGTCCATAGACGAGAAAGGATTAAAAGATATTCGTAACTGGATCCCGGTATTCGTATTCTTTCGTATCATCAAGTAACTACGCGGATTGTCCACAGCTCTTGAATAACAAAATATTCGAATGTGCACGATACAGATACAAATTCTTTATAAGATTATTCTTTTCACATCTGTAGTATCGGTTTTTCGATGAAATTCACGGCCTGCAACGCAATAAAATGAACGCAATTTTATTTCTCGCTGCGAACCGGTTGCAAGTTTCGCGACCAGCTTGTTTATTTAAGCACACTCAAATCTCGTCTACAGGGCTACACTTTATAGCAAGGCCCTATACTAAAGAAATATATAACCATGCTACGTAAATGACGAGTCGAGAGAATCTTCTCATTAGTCTTGCCATCTTGAAATGTACCTACATTCTATTCTTAGATGCGAGTACTAAAGTACCGTGTAATTGTCTTCTTATTTTTAGTCATTCAGAAAGACGCGTAAATATAACCTTTTTTATGCAATATGAAGACTGTTTAATAAATTGAAACTCGATTCACATATTTGAAATCTTCCTCAGCTTATGATTTTACTTTGTTTCTCGAAACATTCATGAAAAATATTTTCTTGGAAACTTGAACTAGAATTTTTGTGACATCATTATCAAAAAATAGATCATATTTTAAACTATAATTGTTAAACGAGATCGGTAGAGCGTGACTCATTATACAATTCAACGTGAAAAGGATTCACAACTGAATTAATAAACACCAACGAATAAATGAACGTATTGGAAATATGTTTCTGATTATTATATGTATGCATATTAAAATTCCAGATGTATGAATATTTTTAATAATACTAATGTAACAGGCACGCATTTTTTCCTTTTTTTCTGATACGTTTAGGAAGAAATAACTGAATAAGAAACGAAAGAAGTAAAAAAATATATAGTCCAATTAGAGAGAGTATAAGACAACCAGTCAGTATAAGACAAATAATGGCAACCAGTCTCACATCTTTTCTAAGTATCTTTGACTCGCGATCATCTTCGAGAGTCGGCTCTAAGACTTGTTACGCGTTGATAACGAGAACCACTAGTAGCTTGATAAAATAACGGATACAGAAGAGGGCAAAATCCAGAGAGGTAATAAAGAGTAGTGATGATATTAAAAACCGCACGCGAGCATGGATCACGAAATTACGTTGTTCCAGCTCTGCGACCCATGAAATTTCCTTTTCCACTAATATTCCTCGTTTACCGCGACTCGTATTCGACGAAGATCGGAGAAAATAAAATGGAACCACTGGACGCAGTAGTTACGTCGAAAGTAAAAATGTAATCGAACGAAATTCTTATGACCATGAAAAAACACGAAATTTGGAAAAAGTCTGCGGATTATTAATGTTATATGATATTTGAACACGAGGAGAGTATTCTTTGATTTTTAAAGATGGAACATCCTTTGATCGAAATATACTAAATTCGAGGATACGATGGATACGAAACAGCGCAGAATTTTAGAAGTAGCTTGAAAATAAAATCAATTCGACAAATCGTATTTCACTGTGAAAGGGCCATGTATCCTTTCAGTCGAAACGAATTTATGAAGATCAATAAATTTTGTGAAAACTCGTGGTTCAAATTCTGGAAGCTTTTCACGAGCTTGATTGAATTTTTTAACCACATATTTCTGTTTATGGTTTAGAAGGATGATCGGAGAATTTCGGTGGTTTAATTTATAATAAACTAGATTTAAAAAAATTAATATACGTACCTGTCCTCTGTGGCTACTTCTGAATTTGCCACAAGTTTGATCCCTCGATTATTTCGGACATCATATTTATTGCTATCCCAGGACGTCAGGAATATAAACGAGCGTGCTATAAAATCAAGACAATTACCGTTCACATCGATAAAAAAGAAAAAGGGATTTCTAGGGAAAAAGGGATATTGTATCCTTTAAAGTCGTTCGTCTAAAAAGTTTGAAAGATTCCTACTATATTGCTCGAAAAGCTATCGGATATTCATATCGATATCTGGTTCACTCTACCACATCACCCATAAGAATAATTTCTCGAAAAATAATTTCGAAGAGCAATTTCATCGAAACGAAAGCTATAACATTTCTTTCTTCGCCGTTAAATGTTCGTTTTAATATATTATCCGTTTCATTTAATACACTTTATATCACTTTATTTCTTTCACTTTATATCATTCTACATATGTAAACCTGAACACACGGATATGAAAATTAAATGAAGATAGATTATGTAGTCCTTATATTATTATCAGTTTGAACTTTTTTAAGTGTTTTTTTTAATTAACCTAATTCAAAGGTTCGATAGATCTGAATAATCTGAGAACAAATAGTCTTTCTAATACGTGCAATTTGATTTCCTTTCCTTTTTCTTCGTTTTTAATTCGTTACGTCTTAACTTCTTCATCCATTGTTAATCTGCTAAATCACAAATAACTAAGCCTTTCAAAGATCAATTTATTAAGACCAGAGAAACATGATTATTTCTTATATTTTTAAGAAAAATAATGTACGCTAATAGAATTTATTAATCATTAATTCGTTGAACGAACCAAAATATTTAAGTAACGTGTTGCACTTGCAATTTTTTTCAATCAAATTATATTATCAAGTTCTGTTTCTTATAATATCGCAACTATTATTACAAGAGAAGTTCAAGGATTCGTTTAACATTTCCTTCATCCGTAGGTCTTTCACCCAGTTTTTACGATTCTATGAAGTTGAATGAAATAGCTATGACATAATGCAAAACATTTGTATGATATTTAATAGGTTAAAAGATGATATAAAGAATCTGCAAATCTTTGAATAAGAAGAAAAATCCAAATACTTACACACTATACGTTCCGGTGTTTCTCGAAAATTTAAACAGCACTAAATAAGACAAGATCAGGTTCTAAAGCAACAACGATCGATTACATTACGAAAGCAAGACGATTACCATTCACATCGACAAAACGAAAATTGAAGAAAAAAATGGAAAAGCGAAAACTGGGTGATTTAAAGGGAGAAATACGTCGACCATTAGTTTTGCTCAATTGTCAGTGACCATCGAAAGTGGTTCCTTTACCGAGTCGCCTTAGAAACGAGGTGTCTCGTATATCGCTCTGCGAAAGCCTCCGTATCCCTTTTCCTTCTCTAAGGTTGCCTTTCTTTTTACGAGCACGAAGAATATCGAGGTCTGGAACGAATTCCACCCCTCGGACGACAGAAGGGAAATGTGGACCCCGTAAAGCCCGCACGATGGAGCTCCGTTTTGGTAACCATGAAATTTCCATCAAGGTCAACAACACGTACGCACGTACGCGCTTTGAGACAGAAATCTTCTGAATACATTCGAGGTGAATCTACACCAGATTACCAACGCGATTTTCGACAATATTTTTCGGAATAATCTGCTGATATTTTCAACGATAACTCTTCTTTTTACTGATTCTTTTATGATGTTCCGAAGGTCAGGAAAATTCAAAGAATTGGAGATAATGTATATAAGAACAATAATGAATAATGTATAATGTATATAAGAACATGTATATAGTAGAATTCAGTTATCGAATTTATTGAAAGACGTGACTGTTTAAGTAGACAAATTTTTCGATAGTAGAATATCCAAATTGCTTTCCTTGCTTTGCACTAATACTGGTCCTCAGCATCTTACTTTTGCTTCAGAGTGATTTTTTCATATTAAAGTAGCGATGAGACAGGATAGCAAGAGAAATATAGACGAGTAGAACGTTTGGATAACAAAATTATTGTAATCTATTATTATAGTATATAATAATTGTAATAAATATAATAATTGTCTATGATATAATATGTATGATATTGTATATAATCTATTGCAATTGGAAGTATGGAAATAGAAGCAAATGTGGAATCTATTATTAAATTCGGTAGTTATTAATGCTTTGTACTCGACTAATCAGAACGTAAAAAACTTTTTTCTTGAAACAAAAAATCTTCTTGCAGGAACGTTCGTTCTTAATGTTTGCTGAATTTACTGATCGATGATATCCGAAAAATCTTCAAAGTACAAAGATTTGACGATACGTGCGCTTTTTAACAAAGCAATAGCGCACAAAGTTCGTAAGCGCGATGCATCTGCAATGGAAAATTGTCAGAAGCGAACTAACGGGACACAAGAAGATGAAAATAGACGCGTTAGGGCCAACCTGCTTATCTTATCAGTCAAACTAAATTCGTAGAACTTTGTAAATGTCCTTCACACAAAGTGCGCTACGTGAAATGCATCCTACCTCGGCGACCATAAGTTTGAAACTGGTGACCTGGATAACGATAGGTATCGTTCATGTGTATCTAAGTATCCGTCGGAAATTTCCATTATGTTTTCATGTTTTGTAATTTTTTAACCCCTCGTACGAAGCTGTGTCTAAACCAGAAAACCGTCTAAAAGATTAACGATAACACGACGAAAAAACAATCGCAAACCCGCCACTACATCATCGCTAACACCTCCAAGTTTTAGTAGTAGAGGAAATGTATTTACTTCAAAAATAAAGAGAACGGAAAGGAACAGATCAGTGGAAACTTGGTAACAACCAACGTATCTATGAGACTTGTCCAACTTTCATCTCGATAAAAAGATACCTATCCTCATCGATAGATGGTATCGAACCTGCTAACAGTAGTAAGTGTTCGCTACACTTGATGATTATGAAGTTTACAGATGTGAAAGTATAGTTAACGAGGAAGAAAATCAACTTTGTATCATACCAAGATTGTACGGAGGACCCTCTGAGAGAAAAGAATTTTCATCATAATGAAATTGTAACTAAAGAATTTTCTACCTACTTTTATGTGTTAATTGATAATGGTAATGCCTGTTAGATTGAACATAACATTATTAGATCGATTACGTATAAGTTTAGAAGAACTTTTAAATTTTTTAATTTTTATTAGTACTAGACTTTTAAATTTTTATTTCGAGTTACTTTCGAATTATGAGCCTAACTAGAAGAATTTACCAAATGTCCAGCTGGGTAAATTGTAAAGTATAAATTAAATAATAAAAATAAAGTCATACACTAAACTGAGTTTGGTACAAAAACCTTTCCGATTTATTTACTCATCGCTATATCTTTTAGTAAAAAATTTATCGAAATAAGAATAATTAATTAAGGATTATTAATATCCGTGATATTGACTGAGAAGCTCTCTGAAAAATTTTATTATGAGATTTTTATTTATTCTGTAAATATGAACAGAACAAGGTTCTTTAAAAATCACTATAATTACCAATTCAAACGTGGTTAATATTTAAAAACTAGAACTGAAATGTCCAACAATTTTCTCGACACATCATTTTGTTTTACGAGTTATTTTTCCAGAAAGTTCTTCAATTGATATTTTCCCAAAAGTATGATAACATGGCGATTCCACAGACACGTCTTAATAACATAGCTTCATAAATTCGCTCCACGCGAAAATTATGTCTGGAACATGAGATCAATAGAGGAATATAACCTTGCTAAAGTTTTGTTTTGGACTCGATACTTGATTGAGAACATAAATACCACAGTATGGTTCTAAACAAGCGATCGTTTAGAACAGCGGGTGAAAACTTTCGACAATATCCCGACCATTTTCGAATTATTATCTGTGTGCGCGTGGTTTATTACTTGCTCTAGTTCGAAAGCTGTAAGAAAAAATATGTAAGTAACCCTTGATAACTTCGCGGTTGAATTTTAATTAATTTCGTTCTAACTTTTGCAGACTCTTTCAGACATGCAAAATCTGGTTGCTTTTTTATAAAGTTTTTATCAGTTATACCGAAATTATTATAAAAATCAAAACATTCAACAATTTTTTATGAAAAATAAATTCTTAAAAAATTTTTAATTTACGGTGCACATGTAATAATTTCGAATAAATTTCAGATAAATTTTAATACCTAGTGCTCTGGTATATCTTATCGAGTATACAAACCCTATTAGAGAGTTAATATCAACAACTACGATTAGTTTTCTTTGTGATACGCAAATGAATCGTAATTCTATGTTCTTGTCCGTTTGAACGACTGATGTTCAACGATAACCCAGATTGCTGCCTCGACTAAACTGTCCAACCCACGCGTCCATGTGACATATACGAATGCAGTCAGTACGCCCACTGTTTGATAGTTAGGTAGTTTTACTCATTCATCATTACGAATTCAAGCCACAATATCCCGTAATGCATAATTTGATTATTTTAAAATTTGTATGTGAGAAAACTAACTCGCTATTACTTTATGGCACTTGAAAGTTATCAATCAACTCAATTATAAAACCATTTTTTGTACTAATAAACACACTGACGTTTCCATATTTATAAAGACCTTTACTTTTTTCACTTTCTACCTTGTGTTTCATATCTTATCGTATTAAATAACGTATATGACATCAGGAATTATAAAAAAAATATATTGTTATATAAGCAAGAAATAATTCCGCTAACAGAAAAATTGTGATCAGTTAGATCAAAGAATATTATCTGGAATGATTTAAATCAGTAAAAAAGCCGCTGTTTCACTTTAGCAACATTAGTGCATCAATCGCTGTATCAGCGCAAACGATTAGAGGCCATGGAATATATCATCGCCAGAAATGTCCAAAACCGAACCTTCGTTTCCTAAGCGATAGCATACGCTGCTACTAAGGATCGATCAGTTCAACAGGCGAGTCGACCGATTAATCAACAGAGACACACCTGATCTGTTCATCAGTTAACTTCAGACCTTTAGACTTAATTAATCACAGAATGGATTTCTCGCGTTGGTTTCTCCCATATTTTTGCGAAAGACGTTCTTCGCGACCATCGAAGGTGACGTGACGAGTGCTAATCATCGTGTTTAATGAATCCTTACTAAGATGTGAAAAATGGTTATGAGATTTAAATTACTGACTCAACGTGAACTGAGTTTCTTTTTTTTCTTTAAAAAAGAGATGACTAGAAATTTATAAATAAAGAATCGTGGAAATTGAGGAAAATTAACTAAAATTAATGTATGAAATTGGAATACATTACTGCAGGGCCCATGACCGTAGGGAAGGTTCCAAGGTTGAAACATATGTGTTGGCCGCATGGCCCGCGAAACGACGTCCGAGGACAGGACATTGTAGAAGAATAAATCCTGGGACTTACTAAAAAAACCCATGAACCTTCGAACAGAAAATTTATTGTTTTGTTGCCTACGGGTTTTTCCATCCCCACCTCGGAAGAAAACTCTCTCTTCCGAAGATATCGGCACCCTATAAAAAGGGAAACGAAGAAAAGCTCGGGATAATCCATCATAGTGGTTTCACAGTCGTTCAGAGAGTTCACGGTAGTCGCTGGTAGATGCACGGTTACTCAGTCAGATAAATAGTGAAAGTGGTTCGTACAGAGTTTGTATCAATTCTGAATCAAGTTTGTATCACTTCTGTATCGTCATCCCTTGAGTTCGACGTTACGATCTAAATCGACGCACACTCGACATCGAATTAAACATTGTTAAAGTTAAACACCACAATAATTTAATAACACCCAACACGTCCTACAGCTCATTACTTTACAATTATGAGCACAGTAAAACTTCATTGCTATTAATTAAAGCAATAATAGGGTGCAGTATATTACATAGTACAATTGGCGCATACTTCCTTTTTCTCTTATGTATGAAATTTTTACATGTTTTATGAAAGAAAGAAATTTTTATGCTTTGATTTAATGGCCAAGAAAGGATATAGCAATGAAAAAATGCCGTATCATATATAATTTCAAGGGATAATAGAAGGATAAAAATAATACTTTCTCGCCAAAGCATTGTCCGTTGAAGATTTATGAAGCTTATTTAATGAATATTTCGATTCTCTTACTTTAGTCTGTGCACGCTGAATAACGAATGATGAATCAGCAGATACAGAAGAACTGATATTGTATTTAATACGGAACCGCGTGGTCGAGCCGTTAATACGTTGAGCGTTAGACTGCGGATTTTTATGCATTTGGCGTTTTCAGGAAATTTGAAAGTATAAAATTGCATAAAATGCATATTATATAAAAAATTGTATAAAATGTCCAAAATATAGCGCTTTCTATAGTACTTAAGTAGGCAAAACAATTTTCTACTTTTTTTAATTACATTCTAAAAAATATGAATTTGCATAAAAATCCGCAGTATACTACGCAGTATACGCGTCACCCGCCTTCAGTAACAGTAAAATCACGACATTACCATGGAAAGTCGTCCAAGCCCGACATTTTAAACCTTTGAGTGTTCGCTAAAATTATCAGAAACCTAAAACCCCAATATTGATCGAAGAACATCCATCTCCTTGCACCCAAATACGCTAAATCTCTCTCGAAAGAACCGCAGAAAAGAAAACGCGGTAACGCGATAACAAGCAGATAAACCCTAGAGGCAACACGGTACTCTTTCGCACAAACACCAATGCTGGGCCTGCGTATCAGGAGAATTTGCGTCGTCGTCGTTAAAAACCGTCACATTTCCACGGCAAACTTAAATTATAAGGAAACGCACGCGCGTAATACTTGCAGTAATGCTAAATTCATTAAATAATATATATAGTAGAGGATATGCGCAATAACAAAACTGAAATTGTTGCGTTAGGATAAAACCATGATCAACCTTGCACAGAAACTTTTAAATAATTTGCAACGACGACTATACACTGTATAGCGACTGTGAGCAATTTCTTGGCGTAAGCTACCATGTGGATGTCTGACCAACCACACACTTCTGCCATTTCTTCAAAGTCTGCTACCCACCGATTTATACTCAGCAGATCATCCCTGTTGAATTTCTCTAACGAGTCCTCTACGTCTTTCAGGCTCAATCCATTGGTTCAGGTCGAACCAACACATGCCTTTCGATAATATTCATCACAATCCTGGTACACCCTTCGTGTACCTCTCTTGTATTCTCTTATGTTCTTTCCATCGTCTTCATCCTCACTTTCGTCGTTGCTCTATTCTTCCGACGATATATTGTTTCCATCCATGGCCGCCTGTAACCGTGCGCGTAGTTCAGTTTTTCTTCCCGTTACTTTTAACACCAAACTAGCGAGGTGTTCTCTCAACTCCTTCGTCCTCAGCTTCTCGAGGTCTTCGTCCCCTTCTTGATTGCGGTCAGCTCTCTGCCCGCTCCTTAGGTCCCGCTGGTTTGTTAATCCTTCACCGCACTTCGATCCCTTAGGAGTCGATCGGCCAGCCTTGCACGGTCGGTTCAACCTGGTAATTAACACTGACTTCGCACCAGATATAGGCAAATTCATCCATGCGAGCTTACTCCTCAATTCCTCCAGCGTCAAACACTCTTCACTTGACAATCGTTCGTCTTCAACGTTTGCCATCTTTATTATTTTTTCTCAACACTACACGAATTTCAACGTTCAACGATATCGTCTTTTATCGCACCGCTCACCGGCAAATTCGAAACTAGCACGAATAGTTCTGCTAAACGTTTCGCTTTCTGTCTTGTCCAATCCCGGCACGAGCCTCCAATTGTAGTATCGTAAATATCATAATAATTAGTTTAGTTTATTAATAAGAAATGGATTAAACAGAAAACAATAGTTATTTAACATGAACTAATCGTGACAACGTATTATAATTAATTAACAACTCTCGTCAACACAGATTCAACTCTCTCTCAACAACGCTAACAACACTATCTTGACAACGCAGTCCGCACTCTCTGGCTTCTCAACTCATACTGCCGTTAATTCGTTTATGTCTCTTAGCAACCCTTTGTATTTTGTCTGATATCTTTTGTTTAAGCCCCATCATGCACACGCTCAGCAACCGCTTGTTTACAATTCGCACGACACCCTTCTGAGCCCCTCGTCCACGATACTACTGTATCGTAAATATAATATTGTGATTTATTTACAATGGAATGAATGGATTGTACAGATGTTGAATAAACAGAAAACGATGATTGTTTAACGTAAACTAATCGTAATAACGTACTATAATTTAGACAACTCAATAGTTAATTTGCAACTCTCGTCATCACGGATCCTACGCTCTCTCTCTCTCTCTCTCTCTCTCTCTCTCTCTCCACCTCCCCCCCTCTCTCACGCGGACCTCTCTCTCTCTCTCTCTCTCTCTCTCACGCGTACCTCACTCTCTTGACAACGCTAGTGTCACGTAAACTTGAGGGTTGAATGATGAATTAAAATAGCTGAGTCGTAACACAACTATTAATTTTGTTTTAAATAAACTTTATTATAAATTCAGCAATCACAATGGAATACACACTGAATTAACATAAATCACAATTCACTCCAACCACGTTATGTAAAACTTAGTTACACTGATACGTTAAGTACGCGACTGTTATAAGGGTAGAGACCGGTAAAGATATGTTGACTATTCTAAGGATACAGACTAAGACTATTCTAAGGATACAGAATAAGTGAAGTTTTACTGACGATACTGTGTCTGAGAAAAGCTAGGGGTGAGTGTGTCTAAGGACACGGGACTATCGGATTTGTCGATGACAATTTTGGTCAAGGAAGCGAGGGCAGTATACACCGTCTCCGATTGGATGATAAGACGGTTGGTGGACCAGGAAGGGTTTTAGCCGCCCTCGCGAGAAAGTTGCTAACGGAACATACCAGATGCGAAGAAAACCAACTTTCTATGCTAAGCAGGACAAACACAAATCCTGTTGTTGTTTTATTTCGGAGTATCATGACCGTTAGGTCACAGCATACTCGCTTGGTCTGAAAGACCTTAACTATGAAAATACCAAGATCCCTGGTGGGTACTTAAGACTATTGAGGGTACGCGCCAAGGATGTGCAGATATCTGGGCGCCATCCTACCCGTGGTGTGTGGCCTGGTCTCTGATATAAATTGACGTTACACTAGCAATATTATCTCGACAACGCAACTCGTACTCTCTGACTTCTCGATTCACACTCTCCGGCTTCTTCACTGACACTGACTGTTCTAGCATCCCTTTGTCTTTTCTTAGGCCCACCACGCACATGTTCCGCAACCACTCGCGACCAGGGTCACGTAGGCCTTTTCTACGAAACTATTCAATTGAAGTACCGACGACACATTGATAGGCCCGACGGCGCCTCGGCTCTTGCGACACTGTCCATGGTTTACTCGATATCTCTTAGGCCTTTTGTCCGCGATACTACAATACACTGTATATGTATGAAGTATACACATTGTATACTTCAAGCATCTTCAAGCCGTATTTCTCCACGGTTTCTCGATGGTTTCTAGGCAATGGGATTAATATTATATCCATCAGCGATTGGAACTTTCGTTAACTCCGTGGAGGCTACTTCACTATACTATTTTAATGGAGCGCGCAACTTATAAAACGCAACCACATTTGCAATAAATTTACACCACATAATATCAACAACAGCAACCACAAATGCCATACGGACGAGGATGCGCAAACTACTAGTACCTCAACTGACAAAGACTACACCATACGTAAAACAACAGCACAAGAAATTAGAAACATAATCGAGAAAACAAAAAATAATAAAGCACCAGGAATCGACCTAATCAATGGTAAAATCTTGAAAAACATTCCGCCAAAAGCGATAAGACTAATGACAATAATATTCAATACAATACTAAGAATCCAATACTTTCCTAAACTATGGAAACTGGCACAGATCATAACGTTACCTAAACCAGGCAAAGACCCACACCAAACTACATCTTACAGACCAATATCACTACTTTCTGTGTTTTCCAAAATACTAGTGTGGCGGATGGAAAGAGAGTTGTGCGTTTCGTCCCGGGACTACCGGTGGACTCGTCAGTAAGGCTATGCCTGGTAGTCCCTGCCTTAGACGTAGAGGGAGTCTCGCTAGGTGCGGTATTTGTATCAATCGCTCATATATTCGACCGCTAGCGAGTTAGACAGACTCGTTGTCGTCGTAGCCGTAGCCCTCTAGTGTGGGCGGTTGGTACCAGCGGATCGCCCGGGAGGTGTTGCGCCGCGTTGATGCCTCGACCTGTCGGCGTCCTGTTGATACCGATCCGCCACACTAGAGAAAATAATATACGACCACATAAAACCAATAATAGAGAAGGACAAATTAATATCAGATCACCAATTTGGATTCAGACACAACACTCCACTATAGAGCAAATGCACAGGCTCATTAACGAAATAATACTAGCATTAGAAAACAAACAATACTGTACAGCCCTCTTTATGGACATAGAGAAAGCATTTGACAAAATAAACCACGAAAGCCTACACAATCAAAAAACACTTCCCGGAATAAATCCATTACTTACTCAAATCATACCCAACCTAATCCCAACCTTTATAGTAAAAATAAAGGATGTATATTCTGAAGTAAAAACATGAAGGCAGGGGTACCGCAAGGAAGTGTCTTAGGCCCAACATTATATACACTATACACGGCCAACATACCAACAACTACTAATAGCAAAACACTGACATTCGCGGACGACACAGTTGTACTAGTCAGGCACACTAACCCAGAAACAGCAGTCAAATTACTACAAGAACATATCACAAAAATAGAAAAGTGGCTGCAAGATAAACAAATAAAAGCAAACCCCGATAAATGCAACCATATTACATTCACACTGCGAAAACAGACACCACCAAACATCCTACTGAACGGCACGCACATACCGCAAACAAGGCAAGTCAAATACCTAGGACTCCACCTAGAAACACAACTCACATAGAAACAGCATACTAGATCAATAATAGGCAAAATATAGACAACAAGGAGACAAATGCATTGGTTAACAAGTCGAAAATCCAAATTAAGCATAGAAAATAAATTAAAAATATACAAAACGATCATAAAACCAATCTGGACGTATGAAGGACAGCATCAATGAGCCATATAAACAAAATAGAGACAGTACAAGCTAAAATTTTAGAGCAATAGTAAACGCCCCATGGTACGTTAGAAACGAGGATATACGGAAGGACCTGGGAATACCAACGATCAAAGAGGAAATTAGCAGACACGCAGGAAAATATAAAGAAAGAATAGGAACACACCCCAACCGGCTGGCTGTGGAAACGATCAACACCTCAAACATGGATAGAAGACTGAACACCCAGCAGACCTCACAAAGGACACAACCTAACAAACACGAAGATGGTATCCCACTGGGGGTAGCCACCCATATGATAATCTAACAGCTAAAAAATTCTACCAAATGTCCAAACTGGACAAATTGTGAATGTAAACAATTAAATAAAAAATAAAAAAAATAAAAAAAAAACTTATAAAACTGTGTTGCTTCCTCGGCAGTGGCTTACGATCATTAACCAACCTCTTGCCGCGCGATTGTTTTTGTCGATTGTATTTATCGGAGATAACTGTGAATAGCTTCGATATCTGAGGGAAAGAAAACGTACTTACAATGACATATTTTATGTAATTTCCTTGTAGTTTTTAAAGATATATTTGAAGATTAATTCTTCTTTTCACGAACTATGATGTCTTTATGAAGGATATTCTCGCTGAAGATAACTATTCAGAACTTGAATATTTGATAGACAAAAATAGAGAATGTTCCCCTAATTTCATACATTTCATTTGATTTCTTCTTCTTCAGACAAATCTAGCTTTTAATGTTGCAATAATTGGAAGATTAATTCGTCTTTTTGTGAACTATGGTTTTATATTCGTTGAAGATAGTTATAAATAGCTTGGACATTCGTTAAACGAAAAGATATCTATATTTCATGCAATTTGTCTTCAAACAAATGTGATTTGGAACTAACATAAACCATAACATAAACGAAAAGATATTGATACTTTGATTATCGAGATGGTTCATCGGATTGCCTACATTGATTAGAGCTAACACCAATTTAGCAGATCGACTATGTCTATTTTTAGAAGAAGAATTCTAGCGTGCATTGGAGCAATTTTCCTACAACAAAAGTAAAATTGGGAATTAGTGACCTCGATCCCAATGGAGTCTCGACAACTCTCGAATGCATTCAATAGCTAAAATTTTGCAGAAGATTCGGTATTCTCAATTTCGCTGAACAACTTGAGAGTCTTAATTTGATAGCACTCGATGTCTTCTTCAATTAGTATAAATTCCAAAAGAAAACTCGATATTCTTTATTACCACAACAAATCACATTTTCCCTCTATATAAACACGATATAAAAGCGTAATATAATATAATATAATATTTAATATGATAACGTATAATAATAAACTATAGAAAAAAAATCATCTTTTCTATACAATAAAATGTATGCAATCGGGTACAAAAATAAGCGGACTGGTAGTGGAAATTGCTACGAATAAAGTTTCGATAAATATGGTTATTTTCACACCAAAATGTAAATATTTATTTGTTTCATTTATTTACTAAATAATGTATGTTCTATGTGGACATATGATAAATAAATCTTAAGTATACATGTATATGTATGTCGGGTTAACATTAGAATTTAGGGCGCGTAACGATTCTTCGTTTAAATTAGCCATTGTTTTACAAAACAGAGATTTTATTTACGCATATATACAAGACTTTACAAAGTATAATGAATACTGAGTTTAACGAATAATAAGATTAACAAATAATAAGTTTAACGAATGATAAGATTAACGAATAATATGTTTTACGAATAATAAGTTTATCGAATAATGAGATTAACGAATAATATGTTTTACGAATAATAAGTTTAACGAATAATGAGTTTAATGAACGCTATTAACGATGTTCTTGGGTTCAAACAAATCCACCATCAACGGGATAACTTTTTACTATGCGTAGAATAATTTTAAGCACAAAAATACGATTGCTGAGACGCTCGGTAAACTGCTCGATGTGTCACTTCCCAAGGCGATCACACGAATAATAATCTGGTGGAAATCTTTCTCGCTGTACGATTGCATTTGTTTGTTATGTGCTCGTTGGAAGCATCGAGAAGATTCCAATCACCGTTGCTAGGCAGTTTCTGCATAAAATTTGATGTATACTCGTTGGAAGCATCGAGAAAGTTCCAAACGCCGTTGCTAGGCAGTTTCTGTCTGGAGTTTAATTATTAATACAACGTGTGTCCCATTATATCGACACCTCCAAAGTACAATCCCATGTGGCCAGGCTCGTTCTTGAGGCCGTATGCCGCCACAACCACATTTCTAGGGAGAACCATACAACCGCCCCACACCTCCGTCAGGCAAAACGTTCATCCCGTGACCGTGGCTACGTTCGGCGACCAGTTGTCACCTCGAGCCCAATTTCGCTATCACAAATCTCGAACAATTATAATCAGATCGAATGACAACGATTGCTTAATTACAGCTATAATAAAATCTAGGCTAAAGCATTAGAGAACTCTCCCAAAATTGCAAAGGGATGGCTCCGGTTTTTTTTCCTTTCATCTCCGACATGTATATATGTATAGTAACATTGTCCACTTATTTTGGTCGCCGACTGTATAATAACAGATTTCAATTAACATTTCCTATTTAAATCCCATTATAACACGTTCATTATATTTCAGCTTCACAATGACACCAGTTTTCACAATTCTACGAAAACCTATCGAAGAGCAATTTATCTTTCGAAGCATAACAAATTCTACAATTACGATTAATCAAGGATCCAAATAATAGAAGCGTAATAGCGTTTCTAGCTACTTGTGCCACAACTTCGATCAAAGTTTCAACTTCCTCCGTTGTTTCTTAGACTTTGCACAATCCTCTTTGTAAACAACGTTTCCCACAATTTGTCGAAATGCTTGGGCAACTATTTATCAATGACTAAATCGTACAGAAAACTCCTGTTTACGCTTCATCTTCCAAGTTTCGACTGTTCTGGACTCAGTTAGCGCCGAAATGTTTCTCGACCGTTTGCAAACTCTGTAGAATGTTGACATGCCGGTGTTGGTCCGTAAACAATGCCACAGGACCTCGATTAATGATCACAACGTGAAACAAACTGGTCTAAAAAGTATTTGTAATATGTTTTGGTTTCTTTGATATGTAAACTAAAAAAAAATAGTTTCGTAATTGATCGTAAAGCAGAAAATAATTGGTTCTGTGTTTTAATATTGGTTCTGTATTTTAATATAAAAATAATAATTTTAATGTAAGTTTCATAGCAATTGTGCAACCGCATCTTGATTTTGTGCATGAATTATTGAATTTCTAGTACGGCGTTGCATTTTATGAGGTATTATGGTATCCATAGATTCTGCGAGTATTCTACAAATTACACAAATACCGGGATTTCTGAATGATGGATATCTTCTCCTCAGAGGCTTTCGTGTTTCGAGCGCCCTTACTCTAAGAATGTTACGTTAGGCTACCGAAAAAGGATTATTATATAAGAACGTTAAATACTTAATATATTAAAAACTAATGCAATATTTTATTTACCACTTCTTTTACGGTCAATTTATTTTATTAAATTCTGCCCATTAACATTATAGTTAAAATAAATCGAATATAAATAGAAAGATAATAAGTCAAATGCACTGTTTATTTATTTATAATTCATAAATCATAGAAATTTTCTTCCACTAATGTTATATTTATCTAAATTTTATTTATTATCTCACTGCTTGGATTTTAGTGAATTACATTTTTCAACATATCTTTTAATCTTAATTTTTCAATCTTTCATTCAAGGACAAGTGTAACTAAGAGTTTTCGAAGATGATAATGCATTAACAATTATATTGTTAAAGAAGTATAACGATGAGTTAGATACACACGACAACGAAATTTAATTTCTAACAAGGTCGTCGTACGATACAATAGCTGCTAGTAACTGTTTTGCCCAAAAGGGACAGATTCAACAATAGAGCAAATATATTGAAACTCTGCGATGTAAATTACAGGATAGCCTGTACGTGATCGTATCAATCACCTGGTCCATTAACGTTGTCCAGTGACTTTCCCATTCAATGTACAACATTGGCACACGTCGAACACGAGTATGTCTGTTTAGATAAAGATATATTTTATGCAAGTGATTTACGAGGATCAACACACAGGTGTTGAAACTGCGATAGCCTGCAATAAAATTGAGGGCAATGTTTTTGAAATTTACTGTTACATTGCTTCGGACACGTTCAAAGCGTTACACGTAATAACGTGAAAATAAAAATGTGGTCAGATAAAGAAGAGAAAGTTTTTTCATAAAAGTTTCCCACGTAAACCAGAGGGGCAGGTAAGACTGAAAGTTGTGCAATTTTGATCTGTTAGGAAGTTAAGTCAGTTGGTTTGGAAGTAGAGTTAACCAAATGAGCGAGACTTATTTTCGTAAGTAAACCTCATTCTCGTTCTCCTTTCATCTCAAGCCTTTCGTTTTAATGCGAGCTACGCACGAAGCGTTTCGTTTCTTAAAGAAATTTCCGTGTTCTTCCCTTTCCCTGCAAGCATCTAAATTAATCCTTCCCAAAGGAATTCCCCGTACGTCGTGCCCATTTTGTCGTGTCTTGCTTCGATAAACTAAGACTACCGTGTAATAATAATAAATATGTAGACGTTTAAGACAATATCTGACACAAAACGGGTCATTTCCTGTTAGCCCAGATTTGATTACGTAATATTAAAACAAAGAAACGTGTATATTAATTGAATGGAAAACTTGATTAAGGCTTCAAAGCACGTTTGCCATATATTGGGAAAATGCGATTTTTAAGATACACTGTTGCAGGAGTTTAAGATACCTATCGTGCTTCTTGTGTTTAACATTAAATCGCCTTCTCACGAAATATCTGCAACCTGTGGATATTAGAATGGTCAACAAGGATTGTAGAAGTACTTAGTAGTACTTTACTGTTAATTCAACTTTGACAAAAATTTACTATAGAATCTTATTCAAGGTTTCCGTACAATTTTAATCTTTTCGCTGTTCTTGAAAATCCACGATATATTTCGGATTTTCAATTTCTCGCCAATATATAAAGGTTCTTAGAAATGACAAACTTTCCTACACTGTTTTATATCTTCCTTACATAAACAATTAAATAAACAAAACTAAGAATCCTTCTGCGAATAGATAGCACAACTGACAATGAGTTAAAAATGTTATATGTCAATATATTCAGAATAACGTAATTCTTTACATATTTATAATATTTTTATCTATGATATTTTAATTATTTATATTATTATAATATAAACTGTTTTTAATATTTTACGGGTATAATTTATTAAGAATAGCAAAATACAAATAAATTCTTCATTCGAACAATTTTTGCCCAAGCCTAGATAAAAGACCTCAAATATTCGTAGCCTGAGAAACGACATCAAAGGACGTATATTCGGCCAAATTTGATGTAACTCGTTCCGACAGTCGGTGATTACGTCCACTAACGCTTTTGAGGGAAACGAGACAAATTTCCTGACCACATTTCACGACAGTGACTCTCCCTCTAATAATATCCTTGCTCGAACACGATTTAAGGATATAAAGAAAGACAGAGAAATGAAAAATAAATAAACCTCCATTTCTTACTTCGAAAAGAATGTGATAAATTACCGGGGAAAAATTTTACAATCAAATATAGTATTTTATTGGATGCAAAGAATGCGGTAAAAATGAAAAAAAAAATGAGAACAAACAAAAAAACTGAGCAATAGGAGATAAATTACAGTGCTGGTGATGACAAAATAGAAGCTCTGTTCCTTATATTGGTAGAAGCGATACGAATTTTAATAGTAGATTTCACAATGGCGCCATCCATTCTGGAAACATCGATGCTTCATCGATTGAACGATAGAATAAAAATGAAAAGAAAATAGAAACAAGAGGGAAGGCGATTAGGAAAGGAAATCATCGTGCTCGAGATGATAAAATGGAAGTTCCGCTTCTTAGTTCGATAATAGCATCCCCTTCGAGTAATCGCCTTTGTTCTTGGATCCTGAGTAAGTTGAATAACGTTCCTTATCGAAGATCTTATTCCTGCTATACTTTTGTCATACCATTGCTATACCATTCTATCGAATAAATCGAAACGATGGATCGAAAAGGACGGCCTTCAAATGAAAACAAAAACCAGTCTAGATTCATTTTTTACCGAACTGCCTTTGAGGGATTGAAGAAACACACCGAGTAATGTGTCAAAGAACAGACTAATTAGTCCGGTATTACCATTCTTTGGGATGACAATTACTCCACTAATAACCTTTCTTCTTACCCTAATTAGCTCGTTATTAAACAATGCTCGTTTTAGTATCAAATTGTCGTGAAAATGTAATTATAATGAACGTATTCGTGTATTAATTCGGTGGAGTATCGTTTTCTTCATAACGTATTGTTAAAAGAAAAGAAAGAGACTCAGTAAAAGTGTTGCAGTATAAGATAAACAAAGTCGAAAAAATGTCACTCTCAAATTGCCTCGCAACCGTTCTCTCTCTCTCTTTCTCTCTCTCTCTCAGAAAATTTATTTTCATTGATTTCTTTCTATTTTGCTATTCACAAAGAGACTTCTTCACGATACATAAAGAGGCTGTACTTTAATGCGAGCCGAACGTAATTTCATGTATAAAGTTATTGAGTTCCATTGAAATATTGTACGTTAAATCACAATAAAGCAAAATTTTTTGAAAGCATGATTCTGGTCTGCAAAGAGACTGAGAAAGCGATACTGTTGCGCTGCTTATCCTCAAAGTAGATGTAGATTCTCGAAGTACAAGAAATGGTACCTAACATGCATAAAAGGAAAATCTAGAGGAAAATGATATAAGTGTATTTACTTTATCTACATATACTACTATCCTATATTACTATACATGTATATGTGTATAATACTGCGACTTGATATTTGAAATTGTAGAAATCTTTTTAAAGTTTGAAAGTTTAACTTTATCTACAATTTCTTCGAGCTAAAGATTTTACCATTTTCTCCACTACTCTTCCGTGTCTTTAAGTTACTTATTAACCTTGCTTTTGTAATAGCAATTACAGTTGTGATTCAACAGAGACAAAACGTATTCGCACTAAAGTTTAGTCTGACCTTCAATTTCAGATTCAATTCTCCAAACACAAATTGAATTACTCAACAGCGTGTTACAACAATGAAGAGTCAACGTTTATTTACTTACGTAGCTATTAAAGAAACCATGAGGCAAGAAATTAATAAGATGGTGATTACAACAGAAGTTCCAGAAGCTAGTCTTCTCTCTGCCAACACTTGGGAACGATGATCGCTAATGATGTCTGCGTGTTGGTATTGAATTTCCAGATTGCTCGTTGCATGCCACGATCTTTCGTGCTATGTCAAATATTAACTCAACACGCGAACCTTTAACGCAGGAACACGCGCTGCAAGGTAAATCAATTCGATTTGGCAAAATCAGTCGAATTCTATGATAAATTTCCAGTAATAATTTAACCGAATGAGACACGGCGATTAGAGCGTTCCAACGATGAGAAGAGGTTAATTTAACAGATAAAACTACTTACTTTCAATACTAAAATTATCAATCTTGCAAAACATGACAGGTTTTAGATATTTTAAAAATGTTACAATTACTAAAATAAAAAATATTCAAATAATAGAAGTCTTTCATATTATTTCCCATTTTCTCCTTTATATCTGAAGGCAAACGAAACGATTCGACAGCTTAACACAAAACAGCGTTTCATTGAAACGATAGAAGCGCACGTATCGATTTTACGTTCGATTTTTAATCACCGCCATAACACGCGCACCGTAAATCCCAATAAATGGAATGCAAATGCTAAATCACGCAACAAAGAACAGCTGTTTCATGCAATTGCCAGAGATACAAACGATAGAAAGAGAACAGAAGGGATTAACAGGGTTGCAATAAAACTCAAACGATAGCCGATTTTCAAAATAGGAAATTGATACGTTCCACGCATTCCTCGTTGTATTATACTGCCAAAGATCCAATGTTGCCGATTTAATTGATATTTGAAAATTTGTTTTCACGTGCCGAAATCCACATCAAACAAGTGAAAACAGTGTTCAAAATATTTTCTGGTATATGTTGCAAATTAATAATAATTTCAATTTTCGGCTATTAGATATTTATCAAAATTTCTCTTCGATAGAAATTTGGTAGTTTCAGACAATTCAAAAGGAAACAGGTCACGTCAACTTTTGAATTACCAGGAGAATGTTCTGCGAGATAGCATTCGACTTACAGTCCAGTTAGCATCTATATGTCGTAATTATTAACGACGCATAAACTTGCTGCAGGTTCTCTGTTATTCAGTAGCAGCGTTTACCGCACGACCTCTCCACAGGTTACACATTGAGCTACGCGTATCGTGTAATAATTAAGCGTGAAATTAGCGGTGAGTATGAAGGCGCTGAGAGCTACCTTGGATATCACTCATAGTTGTCCGTTTGCGGTTTGAGGAATTACTTCAGTTTTGGATAATATTTGAAGATGCAGCGGTACAATAAATGTAAAGATAGAATAGAGAATGCTCAAAATATTAATAAAATAATATTATATACACTAATAATATATCAATAATTACAGTATATTAATGATTTTCAAAGGATTCACATTATAATTTTCTGCCTTTTCAGTTTGATGAATTGTCGTAGTTTGGAATGATATATTTAGAGAATTACAGGTATAAATAATAAACATAATACAATTGAGGAATAAAAATATCTGAATAAAATATCAATAAGATATTATTCTATATGAATAATTTCAAAAACATTGATATCACAATTTTCTATTCTTTGTGCCTTCCCATCTTTTCGTTTAATTTATTGAAAAATAAAAACGGAAGGAAATTTATATTTTGAAATGGAGAAAATAGATGAAACAGTAACAATCGCAAATTACAACATATCCGTCTATATACATCGAACGTGATATCTGCCCTTAAACGGGAAATCGAAAACTCGAATGTTTTATCTGAGCTTCGTGGATTATACACGAATAACATTCAACACAAAAGCTGGAACGATGGCGAGTGTACTGAGCGCAAACAAATTGGAGGCTAGAAAGTGCTATTTCAACATTGGAGAGATGTGAAGATAAAAGGATACCGCTATCCTAGATTAAACCAATTTTCGATACTCCGCATCATCGTAGAAAAAAAGGGGAGGGATACAAGAATAAGGAAATAAAAGAGATTTTATTCACATCGGGGGAAATAAATCCTGGTTTTCGCGATTGAACAGACTGATTCACGAAATAAATTGTATCAAATTTCATTTATCATAGACTACGATTTTGGTTGGAAGAGAAACTCAGTTTGGTCACGTTCCGACTATAGCTTTCGTTTCATTGTTATCTCGTTAAACTGGATATTTCTCGGGGGAATATGAAATAAAAATGAAATATCCTAGATATTCCTTTGTGTCTTCTCAAAATTACAATACCTTTAATTTCCAATGGAAAATTTTGTCTAGAAAATTTATTTTGTGCTGGTTGTAACATTGTTCGAGGAAAGTTTTGAGAGCTAAGTAACAAAATGTAAGTTTGTTTCTCGACTGTACACTTAAGAATTACATGAATTTCGAGCTCTTAAGCATAGTAGTAAGTTCTAGAGTGTACTTGTCGAAACTGTAGAAACTATTTAAGCCTATTCCCAGGCATTGTACGATATAACGTAACAAAATTTTCATCGAGTATTTTTCAAAAACCAGTTGATGAACTTTTAACTTATCGTATAGATTATAGATTATCTCTATGGTTCATTCATTATGAAAATGATTTATGATGTAGTTCTTGAAAAAATATACGACACGTATTTTTCTTTACGTGCTTTCTTGTTATTAGAAAATTATTACAAATTAATTATTAGAAATTACTTGAAAAACAGTTGGCCTATAGCAGTTTCTCGTTTTAAACAAGAAATTCAGCCATGAATTGCACAAATTATTGAAAAAAATACATTGGAATTTTGATTTCTATCATAACAACAAAAATTATTACATTCGTGTCCGTTTTAATTCCACGTGAAATAAAAACATTAAGCATGCGTGATCTTAAAAAAATTGTACGAATTCCAAAAATCGATGAAAAAGTTCTACTTTAAGATAAGAAGCTGGATCAAAGAAAAGTCTAAAGATCTTTCTAGTGAGTTTCTTTAACATCGTTTCAATCAATTAAATTGTCCGTGTTATGGTATAATCCATTTTTCTAAAATAGAGATCTCTATTGAATCATATAGAAAGTGTTTATCTGCGTTCAATTAATCCGCTGATATGAAACACTAGTCTAATATAAGCATGTCGCTCGAACCCAACTACGCAAGTTCCGTATCATAGTTTTGCTCGACAAACAGACAACCCTCGTTGTAGTTCGATCTTACATGTTAAACAGCATAATGTGGTATCTGCCTTATACAAGACTCGATTTCCTTATCGTCTTCAGTGTAATATTAATTCTGAGGTTGTGTGAAAGTTGTACAACACTGACAAAATGGCGTTCAATAGATGTAGTATGTATAAGCATTAATCTAAACCACTATAGGATAAATCAAAATTAATATGAAAAACTTCGGCAGGAGCAAATTGTACTATGATATTTTGGCTAACTAACGTGTGGCTACTGTAACAGCTCCTTGGCTAATTTCTATTTCAATTAGACAGTGGGTATTTATGTAAATTTATATTTTGTTTAAAAAAAAATTAAGGAAGTAGTAACCTAAATTAAATATAGATTTGTTAATTTAAAATATAGAAATTAAATAAAGATTGTTTAATTTAATTAATTTGATATTTAAATATAGATTTGTTTCGCTCCCTATATATTGCAATTGATAATTTGGATTATTTTACGTATTTTTACATATTGTAAATTCTGCTAGGTTGTCCGAAAAGTATCTTTCTTTCGCAAATGTGTTTTCTACAACAGTGCACCTTCATACAAACGTGAAACCAAATCTGTGAAATGTCGCGGTGTTCGTCTCAACAGAACAAAATGGATCGTACGTTATTCGACAAAATAATATAAAACAAAAAACGTCGTGCGTCTATTATTTTCTCACAAAACGAAAGGAACTTTTCGGACAACCTAATATATACTTCTGCACGGTTGAATTTCCTATAAATGCATGAACGTCCACAGTCTAATAATAAATATTGTCGTAGTGAAAGAAAGATTTTCAAAAAATGGCAATTTCCATCGCAAAATCAATGATTCGTTTAATTAAATATCGAAATCAACGCAATGAAATCCAAATGGACAGCTTCTTTCACAGAATGTCGGTATTCGGTAATAGGATTCACGCGAAGCTCTGCATAATCGGCTTTAGGTATTCGTGAAGAAACGCAACACGAGTCACGTTAATCTGGCCAAGCAACGAATGTCTTCGAGCCGCTACGTGTCCATTCACGTGCTCGTAACTGGATATCGAATCAGCCGTTTCCAATACGCCTTCCATTTACGCGAGAAAACCCGATTCGATTCCGTACCCTCTTGCTTCGATTTACATCTGTTGCGCCATCACAGATGGTTTCTTCCCGTAGGCATTTTGCAATGTGAGCAGCTATTTTACGTAACCGGTAAGCCGATTCTTACGTCGGATTTATCATTACAAACGGGGTTGCGTTTTATTGAAATGCTTTTGGAAAGAATGCCGCCATTGTGAACGTTAGGATTGCGTTAGCAAAGGAATGTACGAAGATCCGAGTGTAAATATTGAAAGATAGGCAGAGGTGAGTTTAAGTAGAAAAATATAAGAAACATGAAAAATTAAACGGATATTATTTTATTTTATTTATCATTAGATTATTCTATTCAAGTATATATTTATTATGATTTATTATCTTATTCGATTACCAGTTCTTTACCAGTATTTATGAAAATATGAATTTGCATAACTATTCCTAGTTTAGTTATAAACATTTGAAACTAATCTCTTCCGCTAGGAATTGGAGAAAAATAATTTCAATTTTGTCTCTCCTGCGAACAGTTTTTTTCTATTTTTGGATGTAAGAACGTTCAAATAATTCAATTTGATTTCTCAGCATTTACACAAAAATATTACGAATTATTAAATAAAATATTCTTAATATTATTAAATTTTTGCTATACATAATATAAATGTATAAATAATAAGATACAATATTATCGCGAAAATTTATGATTTTATCGATCATGACATTGACATGACATTACGATTGAAAGGCACCAGCTACACCAACATGCATTTCAATCGTTCAAAAAGGAATTTATAAGTCCCCTAATCGACTCGATGGAGGAGAAATTAGTTCCAATGAGTGCACAGAGGAAACAGGAACGTTTGAGATACCTGGATAAAATGGTCCATTAAAAGTTTGATGACAGATCAAAAATAAAATATGCAAATATTTGCTGCGGTTGTTTTATCAAGATCGATCATATCATAATTATTCCTTCACTACAAACAAGCAAATGATGATAAAATGATGATCAAAGACAGTTTTTGTACAACATCGAACAAACTGTATCGATTAGTTTCCATTCTGGTGCACTTCGAAGCACGGGAACAAATGAGAAAATTATGCAGCCGATCTCTTAGAGTCCCATTGATCAGGGTAATTACTTTTAAGAAACTCTCGAGCGGTATAATTAAGCTGTAGAACAATATAGAAACACTTAACGCGTATAATTACTGTAATTATGCAAACGCGATAGAAAGAAAAATCACTGCTTCCTAAATACTTACATAGCTGTGTAAGATAATTCTCTTTCACTCTTCTCCGTTTAAAAATCCTTTAAAAACTGTATAAATCTCTGAAGCTTTTAAATCGACATCGGAAGTAGCAAAAAAAGTAAAAGCAATAATTAAACTGTGGATGCTTATCCATTTACGAGAAATTTAGTATTATAATAAAAAGACTAGCTGGGTCATCAAAATTTATTTACGAATCAGCAAAAAATATTATTTTCGCTAACAAGGCTAATTAATATAAGTTTATGCTACATTGGCATTAGTACAGCTGATAAGAATTACTTGCAGACTTTTAAAGAGATAAATATGTATTTAATTAAAATAATAATGGATTATTTTCCAGCGATTATTTTCAAAGTATGAAAAACATGATAAGAGGGTCACATTTTCTATCTTTTACAGAATAGTAATTTTTAAATTTGTTGAGATTAACTGATAGAAGAACGAGTGGATGAATTTGTAATAGAAAAATATATTTAAATAAGTATAGTTATAAGTATAAGTATAAATATAAATATAAGTATAGTGTATGCTGATCTAGATCCTCACTCTTACAATGTTACAATACAATAGAAGAAGGACTATGATAGGGAGCACGTTCATGTATCTATAGTGAAGGGCATTACCACAAAGTTAACCTTGGTGTGTAGCTCTAGCTGAAGGCTACAAGAAACACCAATAGAAATCTTCTTATAGCTCTTTTGTTTCTAGACCTTATAATCCAAAACAAAATTTATATTCAAGGGCAAAATAATATGAACCTCTCCTTATTTCGAATTTTTTTGTTTCGCTAAATTCTATTCGATAGAATACGAAAGAAAGGATGTAGAGTTTTTCTTGAAATAATTCGTCAATAAGGCGTAAAAAATGCTATATTTCTATTTAAATTTGAGATTAAATATTCGTTTTGTCACTGTCCCAAATATGTAAAAAATATAAGTAACATTAGAGAGAGAGGAAGTTTCATAGGCAAACTAATATTGATTAAGTTAAATTAGCATAACAATTTCCAGCAACTCCGAGTGACAAAATTCGAAAAATGAATAAAAATGCACTTCGCATATCTTTCCCGCGTGTCCGTCGTATATCAAAGGATGAAACTTTTCTTTAGTTACGTTCATAAGAATTCGCAGCTTAATAATAACGATATAAATATAACTTATAAAAGTCATTGTTGACCATAGTTCTAAAGGGGCGAGGCGCCTCTTCGAAAGTTCGTTACGAACAAAAAATATTTATAATTTAGGGAGAAAGCATTCCTCAGGCCTCTATCCAAACATTTTCTTTACCCCGCAACCGACCAACATAAACTCGTAAACTTTGGTTTCAGAAGCACCCTACATAATGCAACCTTTTCCCTTGAGCACTCTCAAAGGACACGTGATAGTCCTCGGGCTTTCATTCGCATTAGCGTGCAGCCGCACAACAAAACTCGCCTGTTCTTATCGCTATACACCTGGCGCTTCTAAATGCATCTTCACCACGTAATAATCGATACTGATGGTTAAAATGGAGATTTTTATGCAAATTGATATTTTTCACAATATAGATAAGAAAACGGAACCTCAGTACAAAAGTAATTTTAGCTATCAAGTTCGTTCGTATAATAAAAAGCACTATACTTTTGATACTTCGTATATTTTGTCATTTCTCTTTTTTTATTTATTAAGCCCAAGAGTTGTGTGGCTCTACATTAGTTTCCACGTAAAATTCTTCTTCGTTGTAAATTTATTATTTTTAGAGTTACACGAGATTCTAAATGTTGATAAAAAGCTGAAATTTTGAAGATTACATCTTGTAAGAAAATAGCATAAGTGCAAAGACGCTTCAACATCCGATACATAGGATAAAAATCCTATGTTCAGTAGAGGGCACAGTTTGTCTCTTCCTAATAATTCTTATATTCCCTTAGAGTTGATTTAATAAAGAATTTGTTATAAAAACAAAAATCCTCAATTTGTCAATGAGTTCGTCGAAGAATTACATCAAAGACAAAAATTACCGAAACTTTCCTTACTTACGCGTATTTCATTCGAAACATCGAACTGTCAGGAAATTATTTATAAAATGATTTCCCATTGTCAGAAAATAGTTTAAAATTAATCAAAAGATTGAAATTGTCTGTTCATGTTTTGAATATAATTGCCTCTGGCAATGTTACTTGTTTCATGGATATTTTACCAACTGAAGGAAAAAGATTAGTTAAAATTCCTCCTCTACGTTAAAATTCAATCTACGTGACGTTTTTTAAACTGTTTCTAACCTTTTGTAGTATTTAAATTTTCCCTGTGTGCCAGTTATTTAATCGTTTCTGTCTTGTTTTCGTTACGTTACGTTTTTTAAACAAGAAACTGAGAAATTGGATAGAATGCTGTTGTTTAGAAGATATTTCACATAGATATAATGATTCTGTTCAAAATTTAGAAATTAACATAACGAATATTAATTATTTCACGAAGAAAACTGAATTGTAAAATATTTTCCAAATAAATTATCCAACCCCAGAAATTAATTTTGAAACAGGAATGGTTTCGCTATTTCAGATGGTACATATAATATTTGGAAATTGAAATAATCAATATCAGTAATTTAAAAAAATAAACTGCAAAATATTTTTATGAAAAAATGATTTAAACTTGGCCATTAATGTTAAGGCAAAAATAATTTCGTTGCCTTATAATCAATAGAGGAAAGCAGTATTTTCTTCACATTGTGATTTTTAGGATACTTCGACCCTTTCTTTTATCTTTATCATTAATATTGATCCGTAGTTTGTCAATTGATATCCATGATCCTATGAAAATGTCTTCGTTGAAAAACGGCAAGGCCATCTAGACACCGGTCAAAGTATTTTGCCTACCTTACGCTCAGAACCTTTCATATTTTTGTGATCGCAAATACAAGCGTCTGCATGTGTGGAAATCCACGGTTGAAATTCCACCAGGAATAAATAATGATAAGTCATAACCAACTTCTTCATCCTCTACTTCAAATACGAGAAATGTATCCCAAAGAGTGGAAAGGCAGTGCACGAAAAATTTATGGCAAAGGAGGCTGATTAAGTGAGAGAGAAAGTCTACGACGAAGGGAAATGAAAAAGAAATAAATTTCTACATGAAATTTCTGACACTTTGATATTACTAGAAAGTAAAGAATAAAGGAGAAACAAAAGAGATCATTTATCGAATAATAATGCAAAATAGAAATTGTATTACGATAATAATCGTACTTTATTAATTATAGTTATAACAAGTAAACCTACTAACTTCACATTAATTGTAACTGTAATAAGTTAATTTACAATTATCACAATTAAAGAAAGAAAAATGATTATCATACAGGAATGATATTTTTTAGAAAGAAGAGAAAATTTGTACAGGATTCTCAATATAACATTTGCAGTCTTAACAAGGTCTCTAATTAGCGCACGGAAACGGTAAATTCTTCTTTGAGATACTCTGATCTTTGATACTCTGTAGCAGATAAACAGTTTCTTCGTATATGGTTATACCGTAGTTTTCAACTTCCTTTCAAAATTGGCGCCATTGAAAGTTGCAAATGCGCAGCTTGATCCCCGTGATCCGGTTAAACGTCACGACTTGCTAATTAATCGAAAACCAATGCTAGCAGCGACTAAGCATCGCAAAAGATGTACACGAGCTGCAAACTTTTGAAAGCGCATACACCAAACGGCCACGTTAATAGCCTCCACGTTCGCGGATCTAAATAATTTCTCGATCAGATGAGAGCCAACTATGAATATGGCTTTATGAGCTCTTAACGAAGAAGGAAGTTTCGACTGAATAATAGTTCTCGTCGTCATAAGTCGACGAAGACCTAATTTTACACAGAATTATCACTAACCAAACTTCCTGTGGAATTATATTCAAACAATGGAATATTCTCTAGTCGAATCTGAATTTTAAGTTAACGCGTTGAATTTTATGTATGTGTCTTTATGTATGTGTCCTAGAAACCGTAGCATATTGAAGTATGCTACGTCATAGCATTTTATTTTTGCAAAATATTATATTGTATTTGCGCATATTTTTTTCATTGCGCATTTTTTTTTGTTATCTAAATCATTCATATTCTTGACAATTTTTTAGTCCATGAGATTTATCTTTTATTTAGTAGAAAAAAAATAGGTTACCGATGACCACTGAGGCAATAATAGATTATTGATATTCGCGATAAGAATAAGATGTTTGACAGATCAAAGCACGGAAGAAAATAGTAGAAATGAGTTATTACGCGGAATGGAAGTTTGGTACTTTGCTAGCTTCGATCTTGATATGCTAGATTGAACAAACCGAATTAACGTTATCAAATTATTAAAGTTTACATCTTAATATTCGAAGGACTAGGCGATGCATGATCAATGTGCGTGGCATATATAGATCGATAATCAAAGTAATATAGTGTTAAACCTAACATAATTAGATAACAAGGTAGTCAAATTTCAGAAATATAATTTTCAATAATAAGAATAGCGATATATAAACGTTAAAAAATGAAGAAATCACGAAAACTAAAACAAGAGTGGAATAGGATTATGAAGAAATAGAAGTTGCAGCAATAAAGAATATTTTAGAATTTGAAAAAAAATATCCTAGAAATCTGAGAACAATACGTGAAATAAGATTAATTAAATTCTATACTAATTGCTGCTTAATTTCTGCATTGACATTTTTTTGCTTTAAAGTGTTTACAAATTACAGCAGTATTTTCCTTTCTTCAATCGATCTTAAATTACGAATAAATGTAGATTTAAAAGAACAAGCGCATTAGCGAGCAGATTTGCATAAACCGTAAGGACCTTGGATATGCGATTGAATGAGGAAGTGCGAGGATGTCATGTGCACGAGATGCGGATTGATTTTCTAAGCCCAAGAAAACGGAAATTCGCCTCTATTCACAGCATTGTCGGGAACATGAACAAAGAAAATCGATTAACTACGTCACCTAACACATATGAAGAAATAACCACAATACGGAATAAAGTGGTTTCTGTGGTGACAATAGGCACTTTCCTTTACGCCAATCTAATGAAAGGCGATTCTCTCTTTATCCTAAATTCGTGACATTAAAACAAGGATTGCAAATAATTTCAGTAGTCTCATGATTTCATTTGTTCATTCTGTTTTTGCTTTATAATATACCTCATGCTCTTTTTTTTTTTTAAGAAATATATTTCAAGGAGATGTTCGATGCATCATTTTAGAAATTCATAGCTATTTTTGTTTTTATTAATATAATAATCCTATTTGATAATTTCTTTAAAATGGCTAATTAAACTTCTATTAACGACTATGACTACTTACATAAAGATATTGAAGAAATAAAAATACTTCCATTATAAATATTTTATAAAAGACCCAAAATCTGTAGAACGAAATTCTTTCACAAAATTTTGCTGAATATTTTAATTAATTTTATTAAGGATAAAAGTAATTTTATTCTGGAACGAAATAGCTGGAAAATATTGTACTCTGATTTTGAAATCCAACAATGAAACAATGCAAAATTTGAGAAACCTCTGATGATTGATGGCTAATAGTTTGCAAACAATAGAAAATTTATCGCTGTATACAAATTTTCAAATCGGTTCATTCTCTTGTTATATATTTATTTATTGCTTGATTACGTTTGAAAATTATTTATGATATCAATACTTCTTTAAAAAGGCACGACTGACGTGTATCTAGAATTAATAAAAATTAAATGTGACTTTATCACATGTTTCATAATTATATCGGAACACAGTATAAAATTACCAAACAAGTTCAAATTATTACGACATTATTCAATTACGGGCATGCGGTAAAAACAGCTTCAGCAATCATTGCCAAAAATTCAAGTAGCACTGAGAGCCACTCGGCGAATTTTCCACGTATTACCTGCCTGAATATTCATAAAATTCTACTCTCAAACGCATGTATAATTAAAGAGAAATCATCGAGCCAGCTCTTGGAGAGCGAATTGTTAAATTTGACTGATTAACCTCTCCGTTGTTTGCGTCTGTCTTATAGCTCGTTCGCATTGCTGCAGCTAAAATTGAGTACACGGTTAATGGTTACTACGTTATCAAATGAATTAGTTTTCTACATTTTCGTAGTGGAATTATCTGAGGTAATTTAGAAGAATTTATTACATCATATTTCTGGAAATTTAGATAAATCTTTCATCACTCGATAAAGACGGACTTTTTCTTCTTGTTCAAGGAGTGTTCGATGATTTGACGAAACTCGAAGGCTAAGTAATTTTGTATTTTTGTACATGTATTTTTCAAATGTTATTCTTTGTGTAAAGTATAAGAAAAATCGACGTCTTCAAAGATCTGGAGTAGAATAGCCCCTCGATAGTATCATTAAAGATACGAAAAGAATTAATGAACTCGGCAACGAGGATTGGTCAGAATGCAAATAGAAGAAACTTTACATATCTGCTAAACCATTATTTCTCTAAGAGATTAGTAGAAATACAAACGAATAATGCATACAAATCGTAAATTTCTTATTTCTTGGATACAACGTTTTCTTTATAGGGCACTCGGAAAACATTAAAGAAGATTAATGATAACAGCTGTATCGCGTTTTCTTTTGTACATGCACACCATGAATAACATATGACGACCGTTGTCATTATCTCATGGTCGTAGTTTAATGATTGGTAAATTATGGAAATCCTGTACACCTGCGCGAAGAAAATGTAGCGTAGTGTCGGTGGTAAATGCGCTGTTAAAGATTTATCTTTACCTTCGTGTCGTCCCAACGAATAAAACGGAACCTGACTCAACTCGGCTAGATTAATTCCGATTTCTTTCACGAGTCATTAGAGCTTAAGGGCTGATAAATCGTGACGCATGCTATGAAATTCAATCGTGCCACACCAACAAAAACGGAGATAAATCGCAATTTCCCCGAGTGTCTCCGACTGAATAAAAAAACGGTACAGTATCTCGTTGCAAGTTGTATTTTTCAAAAACTAAATTCTGCGCATTCGTGCAACGATACGGCACACAGAATATATAGTTTGGCGAATTATAACTTTCATCACTCGCGAACAACGTGACATTTGCGTCGAGAAAACGCAACATTCCTGCGAGAGAAACCTTGTGACGGATTTCATCCGAGTTATTTAGTTACGTATAGTTGTTATGTGGATGCGATCTCGAACAATTGTTGGTTATAATAAAAGCGTATTCTTATTATTAAATGTGAAAGCCACAGAGAAAGGACATGATAAGTACAGATAAGTATAAGTTTCGTTAATTTTCTGATTTCACGGTCAATATCATTTTATGATTAAAGAACAGTATTTTGATATGACATAGCTGAAAATGAAAACAACCTGTAAGATCGAAAAATATAAGCTTCTTTAAAAAATCGCTTTTAAGTTGATGAAGTTTTATGAAAACCAAAGATACAACTATCTTTCTTCTTTTTTAAATTATAAAAAGGACGAGACGATACATGTTCAACTCGAAAATCAAATAACAAATTTCTAGGCTAATAGATAATTCCACGCGTTCAAAGAAAGAAGAACCATTGAAGTCGTTAAAATTCAATTTCCATAACTAAGCTCACGATTGATTAGCGGAAATAAATTTAGCGTGTACGCCGGCTTTCAAAATGTGATACAATCAAGGTGCAGAGACGATTGATCCAACCAAAAGCAGGAGACAAAAGCAAGAGGGCAAATAATTGTCGAATACGATGAAAAGGTTCAGATAAAATCAAATCATTGATCGCATTAAGTACATCGATCGTTTGTGCAGCGCACGGCTGATTAAATAATTTCGTTTGAAACCGAATGACGAAATTATTTTGTTTTGCGAACAGGAGATCGTAGCGTAGCGTATCCACGATCGACGTTCATTAAATAAATCATCACGATAATCCAGGAAATAATCGATAAAAAGCTGAACGAATCACAATAAAGCACGAAAAGCAGTTACGACCAAGCCAACGAGTTACGTTTGTTTTAACAGGCCTCGATATCTTTTGCTCCTTTTTTTCATTTCTTTTCCTTTTTCAAAAATACCGAAAATGTGTTATAAAGCCGCTCACGCAAGTCAACTTCATGAACCGTGCAAATTGGTTCCCGTCTGATGAAAATAATTGGCTGATGTGTGAACTACGTATGCTCTTTACTTTTCGAAGCATTTTGTATGTTCTGTCAAAGAGGTCAGCCCGATATATTTAAAACATAACAAACAAATTGAAACACGCGTGGGAAATCCATCGCTCACTCGTTTTATGAGCTGCTGCAGTATCGAAAGATATCGAATTTAACGGTAAGATTACAGAATACTGATCATCCTGTTGCAATACGTTAATTATCTGCTAATTGGAAATCACTATCTATCTTGGAGCGCATAATTAGAAACTTCTGCTTACCGTTAATTATCGACCTTTCGCATATCGTATAAATGTGATTCATCAAAGTAAGCCCAAATGTAATAGTTCTATTCAATACTTTCTTCCTCATAAATCATTGTATGTTCGCCCTATTACACTAATAAAGTAATAGATGCAATAATAAAATATTAGAAATAATATTTCTAATAAAAAGTCGTTTTCTACTGTGTTACGACCGTTCGCGGAGAGACGCGGTCGCTAGGAAAACGCGTCAGCGAGAGGCGTAAATTCTCGCTAAGATTATGTTAATCGACGCCGCGAAATGGTCGTTCCCCTGTTTCGGTTAAGATAACAGAGGTGGTTCAATGAATGTAACACTGTATTAACAGGTTAACATAGAATAATATATTTTACAATAATATGATGAATATGTTACAGAAATTTGACTCGACTTTGCGATATCTCTAGATAAATTCGTTTGCTCGTCAGATTTGTCGAAGTGTCACATTAGACTAGTCAGAAGGAACTGAACGCCCTTCGATTATTCCTTTGTCTCGTTTGGAAGACGACCCCCACTATGCTTGGGTCACGCCACCGCTCGCGCCTATGATCACGTATGCCTCTTCTTGTGTGAAAAACGTAACGATCAAAAAGCGACGTTTCTAGAGCTCGCTGCTTGGCGACAACTATGCTCTCGTCGATACATTGTATATGATCGTCGATACATTGTATATGATCCGGCGGGCAGATAAGACGGTCTGCCTGTGACGTTTTAGGACCGCGAGCGACGGTTAGAAAATACAACCTGTGGTAAGCCTCGTGGCGTAACATACTGCATCATATGGAATATTTTGAATTAGAACGAATTTTACTTGAGTGATAGCTATTGTCAAATAATTATTCGACAGGGTAGAGAAGTACAATAAGATGCTTGTTTTGCACAACAGCGACACGCAAGTGTTACAAGACAAGATTGTGTTACAACTGTCAAAATCCCCAAAGAGATAAGTGGAACTCGTTGTCCCGTGGCTGAAACTCTAGGTCGAAGCTAATCTAGCTCATGACCAGTAATCTTCAAACTTATTGCACAGAATCTAAGTTTGCTAGAAGTACGTACAGACCAGAAATTCTGCTGTTTGTGTTCTCAAACACCGTGTTACTGTGAACACTTTCCGAAGAAGATGATCTCTTTCTGCATGGAGAATTATTTTCCAAAATTTGCACAAATCGAATTCCATCATGTTCTTCTGATATTTAAATATAATTTCTAAGTTGAAAGAAAGGGAAGGGCAGCAAAATTAATAAATATTTCAATCGCGGGGTAAAATCTCAATCGTAAAAGTATACAATTGTTACATTAATATACAATTAATTCTCAAACCTACGTTGAGATTTCATATGTTTCAAAAAAAAATTCCAAGTTATGAAAGAAACGAGCAGCAAGAAAGAGCAAGAGCAGCAAACCATTGTTACGCCACGAGGCTTACCACAGGCTGTATTTTCTAACCGTCGCTCGCGGTCCTACAGTGTCGCACGCAAATCGTCTTATCTGCCCGCCGGATCATATACAATGTATCGACGAGAGCATAGTTGTCGCCAAGCAGCGAACTCTAGAAACGTCGATTTTTGACCGTTACGTTTTTCACACAAGAAGAGGCATACGTGATCATAGGCGCGAGCGGTGGCGTGACCCGAGCATAATGGGGGTCGTCTTCCAAACGAGACAAAGGAACAATCGAAGGGCGTTCAGTTCCTTCTGACTAGTCTAACGTGACACTTCGACAAATCTGACGAGCAAACGAATTTATCTAGAGATATCGCAAAGTCGAGTCAAATTTCTGTAACATATTCATCA